>NW_028263292.1:0-165000 GCF_982192425.1 Myodes glareolus
TCACTTCGCACAGTGAATTGAAGTGTTGGAAAAGACTGCTTCTCTTTCAGAAAAATGCATGTGAGTTTCTTGTGCATGCTTGTAAGTAGCTTAAGGCACTTTCAAAGGAAAGTGATTTTCCCAGAAAGACAGCATTTAGAAAGTGAAGCAACACTCCATTCACTACGCACAGTGAATTGAAGTGTTGGAACAGACTGCTTCTCTTTCAGAAAAATGCATGTGAGTTTCTTGTGAATGCTTGCAAGTAGCTTAAGGCACTTTCAAAGGAAAGTGATTGTCTCTGAAAGGACAGTATTTAGAAAGTGAAGCAACACTCCATTCACTTCGCACAGTGAATTGAAGTGTTGGAACAGACTGCTTCTTTTTCAGAGAAACACATGTGAATTTCTATTGAATGCTTGTAAGTAGCTTAAGGCACTTTCAAAGGAAAGTGATTTTCTCTGAAAGGACAGAATTTAGAAAGTGAAGCACCACTCCATTCACTACGCACAGTGAATTGAAGTGTTGGAACAGACTGCTTCTCTTTCAGAAAAATGCATGTGAGTTTCTTGTGAATGCTTGTAAGTAGCTTAAGGCACTTTCAAAGGAAAGTGATTTTCTCTGAAAGGACAGCATTTAGAAAGTGAAGCAACACTCCATTCACTTCGCACAGTGAATTGAAGTGTTGGAACAGACTGCTTCTTTTTCAGAGAAACTCATGTGAATTTCTGTGGAATGCTTGTAAGTAGCTTAAGGCACTTTCAAAGGAAAGTGATTTTCTCTGAAAGGACAGCATTTAGAAAGTGAAGCAGCACTCCATTCACTTCGCACAGTGAATTGAAGTGTTGGAACAGACTGCTTCTTTTTCAGAGAAACGCATGTGAATTTCTGTGGAATGCTTGTAAGTAGCTTAAGTCACTTTCAAAGGAAAGTGATTTTCTCTGAAAGGACAGCATTTAGAAAGTGAAACAACACTCCATTCACTTCGCACAGTGAATTGAAGTGTTGGAACAGACCACTTCTCTTTCAGAGAAACAGATATGAGTTTTTTGTGAATGCTTGTAAGTAGCTTAAGGCACTTTCAAAGGAAAGTGATTGTCTCTGAAAGGACAGCATTTAGAAAGTGAAGCAACACTCCATTCACTACGCACAGTGAATTGAAGTGTTGGAACAGACTGCTTCTTTTTCAGAAAAATGCATGTGAGTTTCTTGTGAATGCTTGTAAGTAGCTAAAGGCACTTTCAAAGGAAAGTGATTTTCTCTGAAAGGACAGCATTTAGAAAGTGAAGCAACACTCCATTCACTTCGCACAGTGAATTGAAGTGTTGGAACAGACTGCTTCTTTTTCAGAGAAACGCATGTGAATTTCTGTGGAATGCTTGTAAGTAGCTTAAGGCACTTTCAAAGGAAAGTGATTTTCTCTGAAAGGACAGCATTTAGAAAGGGAAGCAGCACTCCATTCACTTCGCACAGTGAATTGAAGTGTTGGAACAGACTGCTTCTCTTTCAGTGAAATGCATGTGAATTTCTGTTGAATGCTTGTAAGTAGCTTAAGGCAGTTTCAAAGGAAAGTGATTTTCTCTGAAAGGACAGCATTTAGAAATTGAAACAACACTCCATTCACTTCGCACAGTGAATTGAAGTGTTGGAACAGACAGCTTCTCTTTCATACAAACGCATTTGAGTTTCCTGTGAATGTGTGTAAGTAGCTTAAGGCACTTTCAAAGGAAAGTGATTTTCTCTGAAAGGACAGCATTTAGAAAGTGAAGCAACACTCCATTCACTTCGCACAGTGAATTGAAGTGTTGGAACAGACTGCTTCTCTTTCAGTGAAACGCATGTGAATTTCTGTTGAATGCTTGTAAGTAGCTTAAGGCACTTTCAAAGGAAAGTGATTTTCTCTGAAAGGACAGCATTTAGAAAGTGAAGCAACACTCCATTCACTTCGCACAGTGAATTGAAGTGTTGGAACAGACTGCTTCTCTTTCAGAGAAACGCATGTGAATTTCTATTGAATGCTTGTAAGTAGCTTAAGGCACTTTCAAAGGAACGTGATTTTCTCTGAAAGGACAGCATTTAGAAAGTGAAGCAACACTCCATTCACTACGCAGAGTGAATTGAAGTGTTGGAACAGACTGCTTCTCTTTCAGTGAAACGCATGTGAATTTCTGTTGAATGCTTGTAAGTAGCTTAAGGCACTTTCAAAGGAAAGTGATTTTCTCTGAAAGGACAGCATTTAGAAAGTGAAGCAACACTCCATTCACTTCGCACATTGAACTGAAGTGTTGGAACAGACAGCTTCTCTTTCATAGAAACGTATTTGAGTTTCCTGTGAATGTGTGTAAGTAGCTTAAGGCACTTTCAAAGGAAAGTGATTTTCTCTGAAAGGACAGCATTTGGAAAGTGAAACAAAACTCCATTCACTTCGCACAGTGAATTGAAGTATTGGAACAGACTGCTTCTCTTTCAGAGAAACGCATGTGAATTTCTGTGGAATGCTTGTAAGTAGCTTAAGTCACTTTCAAAGGAAAGTGATTTTCTCTGAAAGGACAGCATTTAGAAAGTGAAACAACACTCCATTCACTTCGCACAGTGAATTGAAGTGTTGGAACAGACCACTTCTCTTTCAGAGAAACAGATATGAGTTTTTTGTGAATGCTTGTAAGTAGCTTAAGGCACTTTCAAAGGAAAGTGATTTTCTCTGAAAGGACAGCATTTAGAAAGTGAAGCAACACTCCATTCACTTCGCACAGTGAATTGAAGTGTTGGAACAGACTGCTTCTCTTTCTGAGAAACGCATGTGAATTTCTATTGAATGCTTGTAAGTAGCTTTAGGCACTTTCAAAGGAAAGTGATTTTCCCAGTAAGGACAGCATTTAGAAAGTGAAGCAACACTCCATTCACTACGCACATTGAATTGAAGTGTTGGAACAGACTGATTCTCTTTCAGAAAAATGAATGTGAGTTTCTTGTGAATGCTTGTAAGTAGCTTAAGGCACTTTCAAAGGAAAGTGATTGTCTCTGAAAGGACAGCATTTAGAAAGAGAAGCAACAATCCACTCACTTTGCACAGTGAATTGAAGTGTTGGAACAGACTGCTTCTTTTTCAGAGAAACGCATGTGAATTTCTGTGGAATGCTTGTAAGTAGCTTAAGGCACTTTCAAAGGAAAGTGATTTTCTCTGAAAGGACAGCATTTAGAAAGTGAAGCAGCACTCCATTCACTTCGCACAGTGAATTGAAGTGTTGGAACAGACTGCTTCTCTTTCAGTGAAACACATGTGAATTTCTGTTGAAAGATTGTAAGTAGCTTAAGGCACTTTCAAAGGAAAGTGATTTTCTCTGAAAGGACAGCATTTAGAAAGTGAAGCAACACTCCATTCACTTCGCAGAGTGAATTGAAGTGTTGGAACAGACAGCTTCTCTTTCATAGAAACGCATTTGAGTTTCCTGTGAATGTGTGTAAGTAGCTTAAGTCACTTTCAAAGGAAAGTGATTTTCTCTGAAAGGACAGCATTTAGAAAGTGAAGCAACACTCCATTCACTTCGCACAGTGAATTGAAGTGTTGGAACAGACTGCTTCTTTTTCAGAGAAACACATGTGAATTTCTATTGAATGGTTGTAAGTAGCTTAAGGCACTTTCAATGGAAAGTGATTTTCTCTGAAAGGACAGCATTTAGAAAGTGAAGCACCACTCCATTCACTACGCACAGTGAATTGAAGTGTTGGAACAGACTGCTTCTCTTTCAGAAAAATGCATGTGAGTTTCTTGTGAATGCTTGTAAGTAGCTTAAGGCACTTTCAAAGGAAAGTGATTTTCTCTGAAAGGACAGCATTTAGAAAGTGAAGCAACACTCCATTCACTTCGCACAGTGAATTGAAGTGTTGGAACAGACTGCTTCTTTTTCAGAGAAACGCATGTGAATTTCTGTGGAATGCTTGTAAGTAGCTTAAGGCACTTTCAAAGAAAGTGATTTTCTCTGAAAGGACAGCATTTAGAAAGTGAAGCAGCACTCCATCCACTTCGCACAGTGAATTGAAGTGTTGGAACAGACTGCTTCTCTTTCAGTGAAACACATGTGAATTTCTGTTGAAAGCTTGTAAGTAGCTTAAGGCACTTTCAAAGGAAAGTGATTTTCTCTGAAAGGACAGCATTTAGAAAGTGAAGCAACACTCCATTCACTTCGCACAGTGAATTGAAGTGTTGGAACAGACTGCTTCTCTTTCAGAGAAACGCATGTGAATTTCTATTGAATGCTTGTAAGTAGCTTAAGGCACTTTCAAAGGAAAGTGATTTTCTCTGAAAGGACAGCATTTAGAAAGTGAAGCAACACTCCATTCACTACGCAGAGTGAATTGAAGTGTTGGAACAGACTGCTTCTCTTTCAGTGAAACGCATGTGAATTTCTGTTGAATGCTTGTAAGTAGCTTAAGGCACTTTCAAAGGAAAGTGATTTTCTCTGAAAGGACAGCATTTAGAAAGTGAAGCAACACTCCATTCACTTCGCACATTGAACTGAAGTGTTGGAACAGACAGCTTCTCTTTCATAGAAACGTATTTGAGTTTCCTGTGAATGTGTGTAAGTAGCTTAAGGCACTTTCAAAGGAAAGTGATTTTCTCTGAAAGGACAGCATTTGGAAAGTGAAACAAAACTCCATTCACTTCGCACAGTGAATTGAAGTATTGGAACAGACTGCTTCTCTTTCAGAGAAACGCATGTGAATTTCTGTGGAATGCTTGTAAGTAGCTTAAGTCACTTTCAAAGGAAAGTGATTTTCTCTGAAAGGACAGCATTTAGAAAGTGAAACAACACTCCATTCACTTCGCACAGTGAATTGAAGTGTTGGAACAGACCACTTCTCTTTCAGAGAAACAGATATGAGTTTTTTGTGAATGCTTGTAAGTAGCTTAAGGCACTTTCAAAGGAAAGTGATTTTCTCTGAAAGGACAGCATTTAGAAAGTGAAGCAACACTCCATTCACTTCGCACAGTGAATTGAAGTGTTGGAACAGACTGCTTCTCTTTCTGAGAAACGCATGTGAATTTCTATTGAATGCTTGTAAGTAGCTTTAGGCACTTTCAAAGGAAAGTGATTTTCCCAGTAAGGACAGCATTTAGAAAGTGAAGCAACACTCCATTCACTACGCACATTGAATTGAAGTGTTGGAACAGACTGATTCTCTTTCAGAAAAATGAATGTGAGTTTCTTGTGAATGCTTGTAAGTAGCTTAAGGCACTTTCAAAGGAAAGTGATTGTCTCTGAAAGGACAGCATTTAGAAAGAGAAGCAACAATCCACTCACTTTGCACAGTGAATTGAAGTGTTGGAACAGACTGCTTCTTTTTCAGAGAAACGCATGTGAATTTCTGTGGAATGCTTGTAAGTAGCTTAAGGCACTTTCAAAGGAAAGTGATTTTCTCTGAAAGGACAGCATTTAGAAAGTGAAGCAGCACTCCATTCACTTCGCACAGTGAATTGAAGTGTTGGAACAGACTGCTTCTCTTTCAGTGAAACACATGTGAATTTCTGTTGAAAGATTGTAAGTAGCTTAAGGCACTTTCAAAGGAAAGTGATTTTCTCTGAAAGGACAGCATTTAGAAAGTGAAGCAACACTCCATTCACTTCGCAGAGTGAATTGAAGTGTTGGAACAGACAGCTTCTCTTTCATAGAAACGCATTTGAGTTTCCTGTGAATGTGTGTAAGTAGCTTAAGTCACTTTCAAAGGAAAGTGATTTTCTCTGAAAGGACAGCATTTAGAAAGTGAAGCAACACTCCATTCACTTCGCACAGTGAATTGAAGTGTTGGAACAGACTGCTTCTTTTTCAGAGAAACACATGTGAATTTCTATTGAATGGTTGTAAGTAGCTTAAGGCACTTTCAATGGAAAGTGATTTTCTCTGAAAGGACAGCATTTAGAAAGTGAAGCACCACTCCATTCACTACGCACAGTGAATTGAAGTGTTGGAACAGACTGCTTCTCTTTCAGAAAAATGCATGTGAGTTTCTTGTGAATGCTTGTAAGTAGCTTAAGGCACTTTCAAAGGAAAGTGATTTTCTCTGAAAGGACAGCATTTAGAAAGTGAAGCAACACTCCATTCACTTCGCACAGTGAATTGAAGTGTTGGAACAGACTGCTTCTTTTTCAGAGAAACGCATGTGAATTTCTGTGGAATGCTTGTAAGTAGCTTAAGGCACTTTCAAAGAAAGTGATTTTCTCTGAAAGGACAGCATTTAGAAAGTGAAGCAGCACTCCATCCACTTCGCACAGTGAATTGAAGTGTTGGAACAGACTGCTTCTCTTTCAGTGAAACACATGTGAATTTCTGTTGAAAGCTTGTAAGTAGCTTAAGGCACTTTCAAAGGAAAGTGATTTTCTCTGAAAGGACAGCATTTAGAAAGTGAAGCAACACTCCATTCACTTCGCACAGTGAATTGAAGTGTTGGAACAGACTGCTTCTCTTTCAGAGAAACGCATGTGAATTTCTATTGAATGCTTGTAAGTAGCTTAAGGCACTTTCAAAGGAAAGTGATTTTCTCTGAAAGGACAGCATTTAGAAAGTGAAGCAACACTCCATTCACTACGCAGAGTGAATTGAAGTGTTGGAACAGACTGCTTCTCTTTCAGTGAAACGCATGTGAATTTCTGTTGAATGCTTGTAAGTAGCTTAAGGCACTTTCAAAGGAAAGTGATTTTCTCTGAAAGGACAGCATTTAGAAAGTGAAGCAACACTCCATTCACTTCGCACATTGAACTGAAGTGTTGGAACAGACAGCTTCTCTTTCATAGAAACGTATTTGAGTTTCCTGTGAATGTGTGTAAGTAGCTTAAGGCACTTTCAAAGGAAAGTGATTTTCTCTGAAAGGACAGCATTTGGAAAGTGAAACAACACTCCATTCACTTCGCACAGTGAATTGAAGTGTTGGAACAGACTGCTTCTCTTTCAGAGAAACGCATGTGAATTTCTGTGGAATGCTTGTAAGTAGCTTAAGTCACTTTCAAAGGAAAGTGATTTTCTCTGAAAGGACAGCATTTAGAAAGTGAAACAACACTCCATTCACTTCGCACAGTGAATTGAAGTGTTGGAACAGACCACTTCTCTTTCAGAGAAACAGATATGAGTTTTTTGTGAATGCTTGTAAGTAGCTTAAGGCACTTTCAAAGGAAAGTGATTTTCTCTGAAAGGACAGCATTTAGAAAGTGAAGCAACACTCCATTCACTTCGCACAGTGAATTGAAGTGTTGGAACAGACTGCTTCTCTTTCTGGGAAACGCATGTGAATTTCTATTGAATGCTTGTAAGCAGCTTTAGGCACTTTCAAAGGAAAGTGATTTTCCCAGTAAGGACAGCATTTAGAAAGTGAAGCAACACTCCATTCACTACGCACATTGAATTGAAGTGTTGGAACAGACTGATTCTCTTTCAGAAAAATGAATGTGAGTTTCTTGTGAATGCTTGTAAGTAGCTTAAGGCACTTTCAAAGGAAAGTGATTGTCTCTGAAAGGACAGCATTTAGAAAGAGAAGCAACAATCCATTCACTTTGCACAGTGAATTGAAGTGTTGGAACAGACTGCTTCTTTTTCAGAGAAACGCATGTGAATTTCTGTGGAATGCTTGTAAGTAGCTTAAGGCACTTTCAAAGGAAAGTGATTTTCTCTGAAAGGACAGCATTTAGAAAGTGAAGCAGCACTCCATTCACTTCGCACAGTGAATTGAAGTGTTGGAACAGACTGCTTCTCTTTCAGTGAAATGCATGTGAATTTCTGTTGAATGCTTGTAAGTAGCTTAAGGCACTTTCAAAGGAAAGTGATTTTCTCTGAAAGGACAGCATTTAGAAAGTGAAGCAACACTCCATTCACTTCGCACAGTGAATTGAAGTGTTGGAAGAGACTGCTTCTCTTTCAGTGAAACACATGTGAATTTCTGTTGAAAGATTGTAAGTAGCTTAAGGCACTTTCAAAGGAAAGTGATTTTCTCTGAAAGGACAGCATTTAGAAAGTGAAGCAACACTCCATTCACTTCGCAGAGTGAATTGAAGTGTTGGAACAGACAGCTTCTCTTTCATAGAAACGCATTTGAGTTTCCTGTGAATGTGTGTAAGTAGCTTAAGGCACTTTCAAAGGAAAGTGATTTTCTCTGAAAGGACAGCATTTAGAAAGTGAAGCAACACTCCATTCACTTCGCACAGTGAATTGAAGTGTTGGAACAGACTGCTTCTCTTTCAGTGAAACGCATGTGAATTTCTGTTGAATGCTTGTAAGTAGCTTAAGGCACTTTCAAAGGAAAGTGATTTTCTCTGAAAGGACAGCATTTAGAAAGTGAAGCAACACTCCATTCACTTCGCACAGTGAATTCAAGTGTTGGAACAGACAGCATCTCTTTCATAGAAACGCATTTGAGTTTCCTGTGAATGTGTGTAAGTAGCTTAAGGCACTTTCAAAGGAAAGTGATTTTCTCTGAAAGGACAGCATTTAGAAAGTGAAACAACACTCCATTCACTTCGCACAGTGAATTGAAGTGTTGGAACAGACTGCTTCTCTTTCAGAAAAATGCATGTGAGTTTCTTGTGAATGCTTGTAAGTAGCTTAAGGCACTTTCAAAGGAAAGTGATTTTCTCTGAAAGGACAGCATTTAGAAAGTGAAGCAACACTCCATTCACTTCGCACAGTGAATTGAAGTGTTGGAACAGACTGCTTCTTTTTCAGAGAAACGCATGTGAATTTCTGTGGAATGCTTGTAAGTAGCTTAAGGCACTTTCAAAGGAAAGTGATTTTCTCTGAAAGGACAGCATTTAGAAAGTGAAGCAGCACTCCATTCACTTCGCACAGTGAATTGAAGTGTTGGAACAGACTGCTTCACTTTCAGTGAAACACATGTGAATTTCTGTTGAAAGCTTGTAAGTAGCTTAAGGCACTTTCAAAGGAAAGTGATTTTCTCTGAAAGGACAGCATTTAGAAAGTGAAGCAACACTCCATTCACTACGCACAGTGAAATGAAGTGTTGGAACAGACTGCTTCTCTTTCAGAAAAATGCATGCGAGTTTCTTGTGAATGCTTGTAAGTAGCTTAAGGCACTTTCAAAGGAAAGTGATTTTCTCTGAAAGGACAGCGTTTAGAAAGTGAAGCAGCACTCCATTCACTTCGCACAGTGAATTGAAGTGTTGGAACAGACTGCTTCTCTTTCAGTGAAACG
Organism: Myodes glareolus; assembly: GCF_982192425.1. NCBI lineage: Eukaryota > Metazoa > Chordata > Mammalia > Rodentia > Cricetidae > Myodes > Myodes glareolus. Next base: position 9,175 of record NW_028263292.1, read on the forward strand.
CATGTGAATTTCTGTTGAATGCTTGTAAGTAGCTTAAGGCACTTTCAAAGGAAAGTGATTTTCTCTGAAAGGACAGCATTTAGAAAGTGAAGCACCACTCCATTCACTTCGCACATTGAACTGAAGTGTTGGAACAGACAGCTTCTCTTTCATAAAAACGTATTTGAGTTTCCTGTGAATGTGTGTAAGTAGCTTAAGGCACTTTCAAAGGAAAGTGATTTTCTCTGAAAGGACAGCATTTGGAAAGTGAAACAACACTCCATTCACTTCGCACAGTGAATTGAAGTGTTGGAACAGACCACTTCTCTTTCAGAGAAACAGATATGAGTTTTTTGTGAATGCTTGTAAGTAGCTTAAGGCACTTTCAAAGGAAAGTGATTTTCTCTGAAAGGACAGCATTTAGAAAGTGAAGCAACACTCCATTCACTTCGCACAGTGAATTGAAGTGTTGGAACAGACTGCTTCTCTTTCTGAGAAACGCATGTGAATTTCTATTGAATGCTTGTAAGCAGCTTTAGGCACTTTCAAAGGAAAGTGATTTTCCCAGTAAGGACAGCATTTAGAAAGTGAAGCAACACTCCATTCACTACGCACATTGAATTGAAATGTTGGAACAGACTGATTCTCTTTCAGAAAAATGAATGTGAGTTTCTTGTGAATGCTTGTAAGTAGCTTAAGGCACTTTCAAAGGAAAGTGATTGTCTCTGAAAGGACAGCATTTAGAAAGAGAAGCAACAATCCATTCACTTTGCACAGTGAATTGAAGTGTTGGAACAGACTGCTCCTTTTTCAGAGAAACGCATGTGAATTTCTGTGGAATGCTTGTAAGTAGCTTAAGGCACTTTCAAAGGAAAGTGATTGTCTCTGAAAGGACAGCATTTAGAAAGTGAAGCAGCACTCCATTCACTTCGCACAGTGAATTGAAGTGTTGGAACAGACTGCTTCTCTTTCAGTGAAATGCATGTGAATTTCTGTTGAATGCTTGTAAGTAGCTTAAGGCACTTTCAAAGGAAAGTGATTTCCTCTGAAAGGACAGCATTTAGAAAGTGAAGCAACACTCCATTCACTTCGCACAGTGAATTGAAGTGTTGGAAGAGACTGCTTCTCTTTCAGTGAAACACATGTGAATTTCTGTTGAAAGATTGTAAGTAGCTTAAGGCACTTTCAAAGGAAAGTGATTTTCTCTGAAAGGACAGCATTTAGAAAGTGAAGCAACACTCCATTCACTTCGCAGAGTGAATTGAAGTGTTGGAACAGACAGCTTCTCTTTCATAGAAATGCATTTGAGTTTCCTGTGAATGTGTGTAAGTAGCTTAAGGCACTTTCAAAGGAAAGTGATTTTCTCTGAAAGGACAGCATTTAGAAAGTGAAGCAACACTCCATTCACTTCGCACAGTGAATTGAAGTGTTGGAACAGACTGCTTCTCTTTCAGTGAAACGCATGTGAATTTCTGTTGAATGCTTGTAAGTAGCTTAAGGCACTTTCAAAGGAAAGTGATTTTCTCTGAAAGGACAGCATTTAGAAAGTGAAGCAACACTCCATTCACTTCGACAGTGAATTCAAGTGTTGGAACAGACAGCATCTCTTTCATAGAAACGCATTTGAGTTTCCTGTGAATGTGTGTAAGTAGCTTAAGGCACTTTCAAAGGAAAGTGATTTTCTCTGAAAGGACAGCATTTAGAAAGTGAAACAACACTCCATTCACTTCGCACAGTGAATTGAAGTGTTGGAACAGACTGCTTCTCTTTCAGAAAAATGCATGTGAGTTTCTTGTGAATGCTTGTAAGTAGCTTAAGGCACTTTCAAAGGAAAGTGATTGTCTCTGAAAGGACAGCATTTAGAAAGTGAAGCAACACTCCATTCACTTCGCACAGTGAATTGAAGTGTTGGAAGAGACTGCTTCTCTTTCAGTGAAACACATGTGAATTTCTGTTGAAAGATTGTAAGTAGCTTAAGGCACTTTCAAAGGAAAGTGATTTTCTCTGAAAGGACAGCATTTAGAAAGTGAAGCAACACTCCATTCACTTCGCAGAGTGAATTGAAGTGTTGGAACAGACAGCTTCTCTTTCATAGAAACGCATTTGAGTTTCCTGTGAATGTGTGTAAGTAGCTTAAGGCACTTTCAAAGGAAAGTGATTTTCTCTGAAAGGACAGCATTTAGAAAGTGAAGCAACACTCCATTCACTTCGCACAGTGAATTGAAGTGTTGGAACAGACTGCTTCTCTTTCAGTGAAACGCATGTGAGTTTCTTGTGAATGCTTGTAAGTAGCTTAAGGCACTTTCAAAGGAAAGTGATTGTCTCTGAAAGGACAGCATTTAGAAAGTGAAACAACACTCCATTCACTACGCACAGTGAATTGAAGTGTTGGAACAACTGCTTCTCTTTCAGAAAAATGCATGTGAGTTTCTTGTGAATGCTTGTAAGTAGCTTAAGGCACTTTCAAAGGAAAGTGATTTTCTCTGAAAGGACAGCATTTAGAAAGTGAAGCAACACTCCATTCACTTCGCACAGTGAATTGAAGTGTTGGAACAGACTGCTTCTTTTTCAGAGAAACGCATGTGAATTTCTGTGGAATGCTTGTAAGTAGCTTAAGGCACTTTCAAAGGAAAGTGATTTTCTCTGAAAGGACAGCATTTAGAAAGTGAAGCAGCACTCCATTCACTTCGCACAGTGAATTGAAGTGTTGGAACAGACTGCTTCTCTTTCAGTGAAACACATGTGAATTTCTGTTGAAAGCTTGTAAGTAGCTTAAGGCACTTTCAAAGGAAAGTGATTTTCTCTGAAAGGACAGCATTTAGAAAGTGAAGCAACACTCCATTCACTTCGCACAGTGAATTGAAGTGTTGGAACAGACCACTTTTCTTTCAGAGAAACAGATATGAGTTCTTTGTGAATGCTTGTAAGTAGCTTAAGGCACTTTCAAAGGAAAGTGATTTTCTCTGAAAGGACAGCATTTAGAAAGTGAAGCAACACTCCATTCACTTCGCACAGTGAATTGAAGTGTTGGAACAGACTGCTTCTCTTTCTGAGAATCGCATGTGAATTTCTATTGAATGCTTGTAAGTAGCTTTAGGCACTTTCAAAGGAAAGTGATTTTCCCAGTAAGGACAGCATTTAGAAAGTGAAGCAACACTCCATTCACTACGCACATTGAATTGAAGTGTTGGAACAGATTGATTCTCTTTCAGAAAAATGAATGTGAGTTTCTTGTGAATGCTTGTAAGTAGCTTAAGGCACTTTCAAAGGAAAGTGATTGTCTCTGAAAGGACAGCATTTAGAAAGAGAAGCAACAATCCATTCATTTTGCACAGTGAATTGAAATGTTGGAACAGACTGCTTCTTTTTCAGAGAAACGCATGTGAATTTCTGTGGAATGCTTGTAAGTAGCTTAAGGCACTTTCAAAGGAAAGTGATTTTCTCTGAAAGGACAGCATTTAGAAAGTGAAGGAGCACTCCATTCACTTCGCACAGTGAATTGAAGTGTTGGAAGAGACTGCTTCTCTTTCAGTGAAACACATGTGAATTTCTGTTGAAAGATTGTAAGTAGCTTAAGGCACTTTCAAAGGAAAGTGATTTTCTCTGAAAGGACAGCATTTAGAAAGTGAAGCAACACTCCATTCACTTCGCAGAGTGAATTGAAGTGTTGGAACAGACAGCTTCTCTTTCATAGAAACGCATTTGAGTTTCCTGTGAATGTGTGTAAGTAGCTTAAGGCACTTTCAAAGGAAAGTGATTTTCTCTGAAAGGACAGCATTTAGAAAGTGAAACAACACTCCATTCACTTCGCACAGTGAATTGAAGTGTTGGAACAGACTGCTTCTCTTTCAGTGAAACGCATGTGAATTTCTGTTGAATGCTTGTAAGTAGCTTAAGGCACTTTCAAAGGAAAGTGGTTTTCTCTGAAAGGACAGCATTTAGAAAGTGAAGCAACACTCCATTCACTTCGCACAGTGAATTCAAGTGTTGGAACAGACAGCATCTCTTTCATAGAAACGCATTTGAGTTTCCTGTGAATGTGTGTAAGTAGCTTAAGGCACTTGCAAAGGAAAGTGATTTTCTCTGAAAGGACAGCATTTAGAAAGTGAAACAACACTCCATTCACTTCGCACAGTGAATTGAAGTGTTGGAACAGACTGCTTCTCGTTCAGAAAAATGCATGTGAGTTTCTTGTGAATGCTTGCAAGTAGCTTAAGGCACTTTCAAAGGAAAGTGATTGTCTCTGAAAGGACAGCATTTAGAAAGTGAAGCAACACTCCATTCACTTCGCACAGTGAATTGAAGTGTTGGAAGAGACTGCTTCTCTTTCAGTGAAACACATGTGAATTTCTGTTGAAAGATTGTATTTAGCTTAAGGCACTTTCAAAGGAAAGTGATTTTCTCCGAAAGGACAGCATTTAGAAAGTGAAGCAACACTCCATTCACTACGCACAGTGAAATGAAGTGTTGGAACAGACTGCTTCTCTTTCAGAAAAATGCATGCGAGTTTCTTGTGAATGCTTGTAAGTAGCTTAAGGCACTTTCAAAGGAAAGTGATTTTCTCTGAAAGGACAGCGTTTAGAAAGTGAAGCAGCACTCCATTCACTTCGCACAGTGAATTGAAGTGTTGGAACAGACTGCTTCTCTTTCAGTGAAATGCATGTGAATTTCTGTTGAATGCTTGTAAGTAGCTTAAGGCACTTTCAAAGGAAAGTGATTTTCTCTGAAAGGACAGCATTTAGAAAGTGAAACAACACTCCATTCACATCGCACAGTGAATTGAAGTGTTGGAACAGGCAGCTTCTCTTTCATAGAAACGCATTTGAGTTTCCTGTGAATGTGTGTAAGTAGCTTAAGGCACTTTCAAAGGAAAGTGATTTTCTCTGAAAGGACAGCATTTAGAAAGTGAAGCAACACTGCATTCACTTCGCAGAGTGAATTGAAGTGTTGGAACAGACTGCTTCTCTTTCAGTGAAACGCATGTGAATTTCTGTTGAATGCTTGTAAGTAGCTTAAGGCACTTTCAAAGGAAAGTGATTTTCTCTGAAAGGACAGCATTTAGAAAGTGAAGCAACACTCCATTCACTTCGCACATTGAACTGAAGTGTTGGAACAGACAGCTTCTCTTTCATAGAAACGTATTTGAGTTTCCTGTGAATGTGTGTAAGTAGCTTAAGGCACTTTCAAAGGAAAGTGATTTTCTCTGAAAGGACAGCATTTGGAAAGTGAAACAACACTCCATTCACTTCGCACAGTGAATTCAAGTGTTGGAACAGACAGCATCTCTTTCATAGAAACGCATTTGAGTTTCCTGTGAATGTGTGTAAGTAGCTTAAGGCACTTTCAAAGGAAAGTGATTTTCTCTGAAAGGACAGCATTTAGAAAGTGAAACAACACTCCATTCACTTCGCACAGTGAATTGAAGTGTTGGAACAGACTGCTTCTCTTTCAGAAAAATGCATGTGAGTTTCTTGTGAATGCTTGCAAGTAGCTTAAGGCACTTTCAAAGGAAAGTGATTGTCTCTGAAAGGACAGCATTTAGAAAGTGAAGCAACACTCCATTCACTTCGCACAGTGAATTGAAGTGTTGGAAGAGACTGCTTCTCTTTCAGTGAAACACATGTGAATTTCTGTTGAAAGATTGTATTTAGCTTAAGGCACTTTCAAAGGAAAGTGATTTTCTCCGAAAGGACAGCATTTAGAAAGTGAAGCAACACTCCATTCACTACGCACAGTGAAATGAAGTGTTGGAACAGACTGCTTCTCTTTCAGAAAAATGCATGCGAGTTTCTTGTGAATGCTTGTAAGTAGCTTAAGGCACTTTCAAAGGAAAGTGATTTTCTCTGAAAGGACAGCGTTTAGAAAGTGAAGCAGCACTCCATTCACTTCGCACAGTGAATTGAAGTGTTGGAACAGACTGCTTCTCTTTCAGTGAAATGCATGTGAATTTCTGTTGAATGCTTGTAAGTAGCTTAAGGCACTTTCAAAGGAAAGTGATTTTCTCTGAAAGGACAGCATTTAGAAAGTGAAACAACACTCCATTCACATCGCACAGTGAATTGAAGTGTTGGAACAGGCAGCTTCTCTTTCATAGAAACGCATTTGAGTTTCCTGTGAATGTGTGTAAGTAGCTTAAGGCACTTTCAAAGGAAAGTGATTTTCTCTGAAAGGACAGCATTTAGAAAGTGAAGCAACACTGCATTCACTTCGCAGAGTGAATTGAAGTGTTGGAACAGACTGCTTCTCTTTCAGTGAAACGCATGTGAATTTCTGTTGAATGCTTGTAAGTAGCTTAAGGCACTTTCAAAGGAAAGTGATTTTCTCTGAAAGGACAGCATTTAGAAAGTGAAGCAACACTCCATTCACTTCGCACATTGAACTGAAGTGTTGGAACAGACAGCTTCTCTTTCATAGAAACGTATTTGAGTTTCCTGTGAATGTGTGTAAGTAGCTTAAGGCACTTTCAAAGGAAAGTGATTTTCTCTGAAAGGACAGCATTTGGAAAGTGAAACAACACTCCATTCACTTCGCACAGTGAATTGAAGTGTTGGAACAGACTGCTTCTCTTTCAGAGAAACGCATGTGAATTTCTATGGAATGCTTGTAAGTAGCTTAAGTCACTTTCAAAGGAAAGTGATTTTCTCTGAAAGGACAGCATTTAGAAAGTGAAACAACACTCCATTCACTTCGCACAGTGAATTGAAGTGTTGGAACAGACCACTTTTCTTTCAGAGAAACAGATATGAGTTCTTTGTGAAGGCTTGTAAGTAGCTTAAGGCACTTTCAAAGGAAAGTGATTTTCTCTGAAAGGACAGCATTTAGAAAGTGAAGCAACACTCCATTCACTTCGCACAGTGAATTGAAGTGTTGGAACAGACTGCTTCTCTTTCTGAGAAACGCATGTGAATTTCTATTGAATGCTTGTAAGTAGCTTTAGGCACTTTCAAAGGAAAGTGATTTTCCCAGTAAGGACAGCATTTAGAAAGTGAAGCAACACTCCATTCACTACGCACATTGAATTGAAGTGTTGGAACAGACTGATTCTCTTTCAGAAAAATGAATGTGAGTTTCTTGTGAATGCTTGTAAGTAGCTTAAGGCACTTTCAAAGGAAAGTGATTGTCTCTGAAAGGACAGCATTTAGAAAGAGAAGCAACAATCCATTCACTTTGCACAGTGAATTGAAATGTTGGAACAGACTGCTTCTTTTTCAGAGAAACGCATGTGAATTTCTGTGGAATGCTTGTAAGTAGCTTAAGGCACTTTCAAAGGAAAGTGATTTTCTCTGAAAGGACAGCATTTAGAAAGTGAAGCAGCACTCCATTCACTTCGCACAGTGAATTGAAGTGTTGGAAGAGACTGCTTCTCTTTCAGTGAAACACATGTGAATTTCTGTTGAAAGATTGTAAGTAGCTTAAGGCACTTTCAAAGGAAAGTGATTTTCTCTGAAAGGACAGCATTTAGAAAGTGAAGCAACACTCCATTCACTTCGCAGAGTGAATTGAAGTGTTGGAACAGACAGCTTCTCTTTCATAGAAACGCATTTGAGTTTCCTGTGAATGTGTGTAAGTAGCTTAAGGCACTTTCAAAGGAAAGTGATTTTCTCTGAAAGGACAGCATTTAGAAAGTGAAACAACACTCCATTCACTTCGCACAGTGAATTGAAGTGTTGGAACAGACTGCTTCTCTTTCAGTGAAACGCATGTGAATTTCTGTTGAATGCTTGTAAGTAGCTTAAGGCACTTTCAAAGGAAAGTGATTTTCTCTGAAAGGACAGCATTTAGAAAGTGAAGCAACACTCCATTCACTTCGCACAGTGAATTCAAGTGTTGGAACAGACAGCATCTCTTTCATAGAAACGCATTTGAGTTTCCTGTGAATGTGTGTAAGTAGCTTAAGGCACTTTCAAAGGAAAGTGATTTTCTCTGAAAGGACAGCATTTAGAAAGTGAAACAACACTCCATTCACTTCGCACAGTGAATTGAAGTGTTGGAACAGACTGCTTCTCTTTCAGAAAAATGCATGTGAGTTTCTTGTGAATGCTTGCAAGTAGCTTAAGGCACTTTCAAAGGAAAGTGATTGTCTCTGAAAGGACAGCATTTAGAAAGTGAAGCAACACTCCATTCACTTCGCACAGTGAATTGAAGTGTTGGAAGAGACTGCTTCTCTTTCAGTGAAACACATGTGAATTTCTGTTGAAAGATTGTAAGTAGCTTAAGGCACTTTCAAAGGAAAGTGATTTGATCCGAAAGGACAGCATTTAGAAAGTGAAGCAACACTCCATTCACTTCGCAGAGTGAATTGAAGTGTTGGAACAGACAGCTTCTCTTTCATAGAAACGCATTTGAGTTTCCTGTGAATGTGTGTAAGTAGCTTAAGGCACTTTCAAAGGAAAGTGATTTTCTCTGAAAGGACAGCATTTAGAAAGTGAAACAACACTCCATTCACTTCGCACAGTGAATTGAAGTGTTGGAACAGACTGCTTCTCTTTCAGTGAAACGCATGTGAATTTCTGTTGAATGCTTGTAAGTAGCTTAAGGCACTTTCAAAGGAAAGTGATTTTCTCTGAAAGGACAGCATTTAGAAAGTGAAGCAACACTCCATTCACTTCGCACAGTGAATTCAAGTGTTGGAACAGACTGCTTCTTTTTCAGAGAAACGCATGTGAATTTCTGTGGAATGCTTGTAAGTAGCTTAAGGCACTTTCAAAGAAAGTGATTTTCTCTGAAAGGACAGCATTTAGAAAGTGAAGCAGCACTCCATCCACTTCGCACAGTGAATTGAAGTGTTGGAACAGACTGCTTCTCTTTCAGTGAAACACATGTGAATTTCTGTTGAAAGCTTGTAAGTAGCTTAAGGCACTTTCAAAGGAAAGTGATTTTCTCTGAAAGGACAGCATTTAGAAAGTGAAGCAACACTCCATTCACTTCGCACAGTGAATTGAAGTGTTGGAACAGACTGCTTTTCTTTCAGAGAAACGCATGTGAATTTCTATTGAATGCTTGTAAGTAGCTTAAGGCACTTTCAAAGGAAAGTGATTTTCTCTGAAAGGACAGCATTTAGAAAGTGAAGCAAAACTCCATTCACTACGCAGAGTGAATTGAAGTGTTGGAACAGACTGCTTCTCTTTCAGTGAAACGCATGTGAATTTCTGTTGAATGCTTGTAAGTAGCTTAAGGCACTTTCAAAGGAAAGTGATTTTCTCTGAAAGGACAGCATTTAGAAAGTGAAGCAACACTCCATTCACTTCGCACATTGAACTGAAGTGTTGGAACAGACAGCTTCTCTTTCATAGAAACGTATTTGAGTTTCCTGTGAATGTGTGTAAGTAGCTTAAGGCACTTTCAAAGGAAAGTGATTTTCTCTGAAAGGACAGCATTTGGAAAGTGAAACAACACTCCATTCACTTCGCACAGTGAATTGAAGTGTTGGAACAGACTGCTTCTCTTTCAGAGAAACGCATGTGAATTTCTGTGGAATGCTTGTAAGTAGCTTAAGTCACTTTCAAAGGAAAGTGATTTTCTCTGAAAGGACAGCATTTAGAAAGTGAAACAACACTCCATTCACTTCGCACAGTGAATTGAAGTGTTGGAACAGACCACTTCTCTTTCAGAGAAACAGATATGAGTTTTTTGTGAATGCTTGTAAGTAGCTTAAGGCACTTTCAAAGGAAAGTGATTTTCTCTGAAAGGACAGCATTTAGAAAGTGAAGCAACACTCCATTCACATCGCACAGTGAATTGAAGTGTTGGAACAGACTGCTTCTCTTTCTGAGAAACGCATGTGAATTTCTATTGAATGCTTGTAAGCAGCTTTAGGCACTTTCAAAGGAAAGTGATTTTCCCAGTAAGGACAGCATTTAGAAAGTGAAGCAACACTCCATTCACTACGCACATTGAATTGAAGTGTTGGAACAGACTGATTCTCTTTCAGAAAAATGAATGTGAGTTTCTTGTGAATGCTTGTAAGTAGCTTAAGGCACTTTCAAAGGAAAGTGATTGTCTCTGAAAGGACAGCATTTAGAAAGAAAAGCAACAATCCATTCACTTTGCACAGTGAACTGAAGTGTTGGAACAGACTGCTTCTTTTTCAGAGAAACGCATGTGAATTTCTGTGGAATGCTTGTAAGTAGCTTAAGGCACTTTCAAAGGAAAGTGATTTTCTCTGAAAGGACAGCATTTAGAAAGTGAAGCAGCACTCCATTCACTTCGCACAGTGAATTGAAGTGTTGGAACAGACTGCTTCTCTTTCAGTGAAATGCATGTGAATTTCTGTTGAATGCTTGTAAGTAGCTTAAGGCACTTTCAAAGGAAAGTGATTTCCTCTGAAAGGACAGCATTTAGAAAGTGAAGCAACACTCCATTCACTTCGCACAGTGAATTGAAGTGTTGGAAGAGACTGCTTCTCTTTCAGTGAAACACATGTGAATTTCTGTTGAAAGATTGTAAGTAGCTTAAGGCACTTTCAAAGGAAAGTGATTTTCTCTGAAAGGACAGCATTTAGAAAGTGAAGCAACACTCCATTCACTTCGCAGAGTGAATTGAAGTGTTGGAACAGACACCTTCTCTTTCATAGAAACGCATTTGAGTTTCCTGTGAATGTGTGTAAGTAGCTTAAGGCACTTTCAAAGGAAAGTGATTTTCTCTGAAAGGACAGCATTTAGAAAGTGAAGCAACACTCCATTCACTTCGCACAGTGAATTGAAGTGTTGGAACAGACTGCTTCTCTTTCAGTGAAACGCATGTGAATTTCTGTTGAATGCTTGTAAGTAGCTTAAGGCACTTTCAAAGGAAAGTGATTTTCTCTGAAAGGACAGCATTTAGAAAGTGAAGCAACACTCCATTCACTTCGCACAGTGAATTCAAGTGTTGGAACAGACAGCATCTCTTTCATAGAAACGCATTTGAGTTTCCTGTGAATGTGTGTAAGTAGCTTAAGGCACTTTCAAAGGAAAGTGATTTTCTCTGAAAGGACAGCATTTAGAAAGTGAAACAACACTCCATTCACTTCGCACAGTGAATTGAAGTGTTGGAACAGACTGCTTCTCTTTCAGAAAAATGCATGTGAGTTTCTTGTGAATGCTTGTAAGTAGCTTAAGGCACTTTCAAAGGAAAGTGATTTTCTCTGAAAGGACAGCATTTAGAAAGTGAAACAACACTCCATTCACTACGCACAGTGAATTGAAGTGTTGGAACAGACTGCTTCTCTTTCAGAAAAATGCATGTGAGTTTCTTGTGAATGCTTGTAAGTAGCTTAAGGCACTTTCAAAGGAAAGTGATTTTCTCTGAAAGGACAGCATTTAGAAAGTGAAGCAACACTCCATTCACTTCGCACAGTGAATTGAAGTGTTGGAACAGACTGCTTCTTTTTCAGAGAAACGCATGTGAATTTCTGTGGAATGCTTGTAAGTAGCTTAAGGCACTTTCAAAGGAAAGTGATTTTCTCTGAAAGGACAGCATTTAGAAAGTGAAGCAGCACTCCATTCACTTCGCACAGTGAATTGAAGTGTTGGAACAGACTGCTTCTCTTTCAGTGAAACACATGTGAATTTCTGTTGAAAGCTTGTAAGTAGCTTAAGGCACTTTCAAAGGAAAGTGATTTTCTCTGAAAGGACAGCATTTAGAAAGTGAAGCAACACTCCATTCACTTCGCACAGTGAATTGAAGTGTTGGAACAGACTGCTTCTCTTTCAGAGAAACGCATGTGAATTTCTATTGAATGCTTGTAAGTAGCTTAAGGCACTTTCAAAGGAAAGTGATTTTCTCTGAAAGGACAGCATTTAGAAAGTGAAGCAACACTCCATTCACTACGCACAGTGAAATGAAGTGTTGGAACAGACTGCTTCTCTTTCAGAAAAATGCATGTGAGTTTCTTGTGAATGCTTGTAAGTAGCTTAAGGCACTTTCAAAGGAAAGTGATTTTCTCTGAAAGGACAGCGTTTAGAAAGTGAAGCAGCACTCCATTCACTTCGCACAGTGAATTGAAGTGTTGGAACAGACTGCTTCTCTTTCAGTGAAATGCATGTGAATTTCTGTTGAATGCTTGTAAGTAGCTTAAGGCACTTTCAAAGGAAAGTGATTTTCTCTGAAAGGACAGCATTTAGAAAGTGAAACTACACTCCATTCACATCGCACAGTGAATTGAAGTGTTGGAACAGGCAGCTTCTCTTTCATAGAAACGCATTTGAGTTTCCTGTGAATGTGTGTAAGTAGCTTAAGGCACTTTCAAAGGAAAGTGATTTTCTCTGAAAGGACAGCATTTGGAAAGTGAAGCAACACTGCATTCACTTCGCAGAGTGAATTGAAGTGTTGGAACAGACTGCTTCTCTTTCAGTGAAACGCATGTGAATTTCTGTTGAATGCTTGTAAGTAGCTTAAGGCACTTTCAAAGGAAAGTGATTTTCTCTGAAAGGACAGCATTTAGAAAGTGAAGCAACACTCCATTCACTTCGCACATTGAACTGAAGTGTTGGAACAGACAGCTTCTCTTTCATAGAAACGTATTTGAGTTTCCTGTGAATGTGTGTAAGTAGCTTAAGGCACTTTCAAAGGAAAGTGATTTTCTCTGAAAGGACAGCATTTGGAAAGTGAAACAACACTCCATTCACTTCGCACAGTGAATTGAAGTGTTGGAACAGACTGCTTCTCTTTCAGAGAAACGCATGTGAATTTCTGTGGAATGCTTGTAAGTAGCTTAAGTCACTTTCAAAGGAAAGTGATTTTCTCTGAAAGGACAGCATTTAGAAAGTGAAACAACACTCCATTCACTTCGCACAGTGAATTGAAGTGTTGGAACAGACCACTTCTCTTTCAGAGAAACAGATATGAGTTCTTTGTGAATGCTTGTAAGTAGCTTAAGGTTCTTTCAAAGGAAAGTGATTTTCTCTGAAAAGACAGCATTTAGAAATTGAAGCAACACTCCATTCACTTCGCACAGTGAATTGAAGTGTTGGAACAGACTGCTTCTCTTTCTGAGAAACGCATGTGAATTTCTGTGGAATGCTTGTAAGTAGCTTAAGGCACTTTCAAAGGAAAGTGATTTTCTCTGAAAGGACAGCATTTAGAAAGTGAAGCAGCACTCCATTCACTTCGCACAGTGAATTGAAGTGTTGGAAGAGACTGCTTCTCTTTCAGTGAAACACATGTGAATTTCTGTTGAAAGATTGTAAGTAGCTTAAGGCACTTTCAAAGGAAAGTGATTTTCTCTGAAAGGACAGCATTTAGAAAGTGAAGCAACACTCCATTCACTTCGCAGAGTGAATTGAAGTGTTGGAACAGACAGCTTCTCTTTCATAGAAACGCATTTGAGTTTCCTGTGAATGTGTGTAAGTAGCTTAAGGCACTTTCAAAGGAAAGTGATTTTCTCTGAAAGGACAGCATTTAGAAAGTGAAACAACACTCCATTCACTTCGCACAGTGAATTGAAGTGTTGGAACAGACTGCTTCTCTTTCAGTGAAACGCATGTGAATTTCTGTTGAATGCTTGTAAGTAGCTTAAGGCACTTTCAAAGGAAAGTGATTTTCTCTGAAAGGACAGCATTTAGAAAGTGAAGCAACACTCCATTCACTTCGCACAGTGAATTCAAGTGTTGGAACAGACAGCATCTCTTTCATAGAAACGCATTTGAGTTTCCTGTGAATGTGTGTAAGTAGCTTAAGGCACTTTCAAAGGAAAGTGATTTTCTCTGAAGGACAGCATTTAGAAAGTGAAACAACACTCCATTCACTTCGCACAGTGAATTGAAGTGTTGGAACAGACTGCTTCTCTTTCAGAAAAATGCATGTGAGTTTCTTGTGAATGCTTGTAAGTAGCTTAAGGCACTTTCAAAGGAAAGTGTTTGTCTCTGAAAGGACAGCATTTAGAAAGTGAAACAACACTCCATTCACTACGCACAGTGAATTGAAGTGTTGGAACAGACTGCTTCTCTTTCAGAAAAATGCATGTGAGTTTCTTGTGAATGCTTGTAAGTAGCTTAAGGCACTTTCAAAGGAAAGTGATTTTCTCTGAAAGGACAGCATTTAGAAAGTGAAGCAACACTCCATTCACTTCGCACAGTGAATTGAAGTGTTGGAACAGACTGCTTCTTTTTCAGAGAAACGCATGTGAATTTCTGTTGAATGCTTGTAAGTAGCTTAAGGCACTTTCAAAGGAAAGTGATTTTCTCTGAAAGGACAGCATTTAGAAAGTGAAGCAGCACTCCATTCACTTCGCACAGTGTATTGAAGTGTTGGAACAGACTGCTTCTCTTTCAGTGAAACACATGTGAATTTCTGTTGAAAGCTTGTAAGTAGCTTAAGGCACTTTCAAAGGAAAGTGATTTTCTCTGAAAGGACAGCATTTAGAAAGTGAAGCAACACTCCATTCACTTCGCACAGTGAATTGAAGTTTTGGAACAGACTGCTTCTCTTTCAGAGAAACGCATGTGAATTTCTATTGAATGCTTGTAAGTAGCTTAAGGCACTTTCAAAGGAAAGTGATTTTCTCTGAAAGGACAGCATTTAGAAAGTGAAGCAACACTCCATTCACTACGCACAGTGAAATGAAGTGTTGGAACAGACTGCTTCTCTTTCAGAAAAATGCATGCGAGTTTCTTGTGAATGCTTGTAAGTAGCTTAAGGCACTTTCAAAGGAAAGTGATTTTCTCTGAAAGGACAGCGTTTAGAAAGTGAAGCAGCACTCCATTCACTTCGCACAGTGAATTGAAGTGTTGGAACAGACTGCTTCTCTTTCAGTGAAATGCATGTGAATTTCTGTTGAATGCTTGTAAGTAGCTTAAGGCACTTTCAAAGGAAAGTGATTTTCTCTGAAAGGACAGCATTTAGAAAGTGAAACAACACTCCATTCACATCGCACAGTGAATTGAAGTGTTGGAACAGGCAGTTTCTCTTTCATAGAAACGCATTTGAGTTTCCTGTGAATGTGTGTAAGTAGCTTAAGGCAGTTTCAAAGGAAAGTGATTTTCTCTGAAAGGACAGCATTTAGAAAGTGAAGCAACACTGCATTCACTTCGCAGAGTGAATTGAAGTGTTGGAACAGACTGCTTCTCTTTCAGTGAAACGCATGTGAATTTCTGTTGAATGCTTGTAAGTAGCTTAAGGCACTTTCAAAGGAAAGTGATTTTCTCTGAAAGGACAGCATTTAGAAAGTGAAGCAACACTCCATTCACTTCGCACATTGAACTGAAGTGTTGGAACAGACAGCTTCTCTTTCATAGAAACGTATTTGAGTTTCCTGTGAATGTGTGTAAGTAGCTTAAGGCACTTTCAAAGGAAAGTGATTTTCTCTGAAAGGACAGCATTTGGAAAGTGAAACAACACTCCATTCACTTCGCACAGTGAATTGAAGTGTTGGAACAGACTGCTTCTCTTTCAGAGAAACGCATGTGAATTTCTGTGGAATGCTTGTAAGTAGCTTAAGTCACTTTCAAAGGAAAGTGATTTTCTCTGAAAGGACAGCATTTAGAAAGTGAAACAACACTCCATTCACTTCGCACAGTGAATTGAAGTGTTGGAACAGACCACTTCTCTTTCAGAGAAACAGATATGAGTTTTTTGTGAATGCTTGTAAGTAGCTTAAGGCACTTTCAAAGGAAAGTGATTTTCTCTGAAAGGACAGCATTTAGAAAGTGAAGCAACACTCCATTCACTTCGCACAGTGAATTGAAGTGTTGGAACAGACTGCTTCTCTTTCTGAGAAACGCATGTGAATTTCTATTGAATGCTTGTAAGTAGCTTTAGGCACTTTCAAAGGAAAGTGATTTTCCCAGTAAGGACAGCATTTAGAAAGTGAAGCAACACTCCATTCACTACGCACATTGAATTGAAGTGTTGGAACAGACTGATTCTCTTTCAGAAAAATGAATGTGAGTTTCTTGTGAATGCTTGTAAGTAGCTTAAGGCACTTTCAAAGGAAAGTGATTGTCTCTGAAAGGACAGCATTTAGAAAGAGAAGCAACAATCCATTCACTTTGCACAGTGAATTGAAGTGTTGGAACAGACTGCTTCTTTTTCAGAGAAACGCATGTGAATTTCTGTGGAATGCTTGTAAGTAGCTTAAGGCACTTTCAAAGGAAAGTGATTTTCTCTGAAAGGACAGCATTTAGAAAGTGAAGCAGCACTCCATTCACTTCGCACAGTGAATTGAAGTGTTGGAACAGACTGCTTCTCTTTCAGTGAAATGCATGTGAATTTCTGTTGAATGCTTGTAAGTAGCTTAAGGCACTTTCAAAGGAAAGTGATTTTCTCTGAAAGGACAGCATTTAGAAAGTGAAGCAACACTCCATTCACTTCGCACAGTGAATTGAAGTGTTGGAAGAGACTGCTTCTCTTTCAGTGAAACACATGTGAATTTCTGTTGAAAGATTGTAAGTAGCTTAAGGCACTTTCAAAGGAAAGTGATTTTCTCTGAAAGGACAGCATTTAGAAAGTGAAGCAACACTCCATTCACTTCGCAGAGTGAATTGAAGTGTTGGAACAGACAGCTTCTCTTTCATAGAAACGCATTTGAGTTTCCTGTGAATGTGTGTAAGTAGCTTAAGGCAGTTTCAAAGGAAAGTGATTTTCTCTGAAAGGACAGCATTTAGAAAGTGAAGCAAAACTCCATTCACTTCGCACAGTGAATTGAAGTGTTGGAACAGACTGCTTCTCTTTCAGTGAAACGCATGTGAATTTCTGTTGAATGCTTGTAAGTAGCTTAAGGCACTTTCAAAGGAAAGTGATTTTCTCTGAAAGGACAGCATTTAGAAAGTGAAGCAACACTCCATTCACTTCGCACAGTGAATTCAAGTGTTGGAACAGACAGCATCTCTTTCATAGAAATGCATTTGAGTTTCCTGTGAATGTGTGTAAGTAGCTTAAGGCACTTTCAAAGGAAAGTGATTTTCTCTGAAAGGACAGCATTTAGAAAGTGAAACAACACTCCATTCACTTCGCACAGTGAATTGAAGTGTTGGAACAGACTGCTTCTCTTTCAGAAAAATGCATGTGAGTTTCTTGTGAATGCTTGTAAGTAGCTTAAGGCACTTTCAAAGGAAAGTGATTGTCTCTGAAAGGACAGCATTTAGAAAGTGAAACAACACTCCATTCACTTCGCACAGTGAATTGAAGTGTTGGAACAGACCACTTCTCTTTCAGAGAAACAGATATGAGTTTTTTGTGAATGCTTGTAAGTAGCTTAAGGCACTTTCAAAGGAAAGTGATTTTCTCTGAAAGGACACCATTTAGAAAGTGAAGCAACACTCCATTCACTTCGCACAGTGAATTGAAGTGTTGGAACAGACTGCTTCTTTTTCAGAGAAACGCATGTGAATTTCTGTGGAATGCTTGTAAGTAGCTTAAGGCACTTTCAAAGGAGAGTGATTTTCTCTGAAAGGACAGCATTTAGAAAGTGAAGCAGCACTCCATTCACTTCGCACAGTGAATTGAAGTGTTGGAACAGACTGCTTCTCTTTCAGTGAAATGCATGTGAATTTCTGTTGAATGCTTGAAAGTAGCTTAAGGCACTTTCAAAGGAAAGTGATTTTCTCTGAAAGGACAGCATTTAGAAAGTGAAGCAACACTCCATTCACTTCGCACAGTGAATTGAAGTGTTGGAAGAGACTGCTTCTCTTTCAGTGAAACACATGTGAATTTCTGTTGAAAGATTGTAAGTAGCTTAAGGCACTTTCAAAGGAAAGTGATTTTCTCTGAAAGGACAGCATTTAGAAAGTGAAGCAACACTCCATTCACTTGGCAGAGTGAATTGAAGTGTTGGAACAGACAGCTTCTCTTTCATAGAAACGCATTTGAGTTTCCTGTGAATGTGTGTAAGTAGCTTAAGGCACTTTCAAAGGAAAGTGATTTTCTCTGAAAGGACAGCATTTAGAAAGTGAAACAACACTCCATTCACTTCGCACAGTGAATTGAAGTGTTGGAACAGACTGCTTCTCTTTCAGTGAAACGCATGTGAATTTCTGTTGAATGCTTGTAAGTAGCTTAAGGCACTTTCAAAGGAAAGTGATTTTCTCTGAAAGGACAGCATTTAGAAAGTGAAGCAACACTCCATTCACTTCGCACAGTGAATTCAAGTGTTGGAACAGACAGCATCTCTTTCATAGAAACGCATTTGAGTTTCCTGTGAATGTGTGTAAGTAGCTTAAGGCACTTTCAAAGGAAAGTGATTTTCTCTGAAAGGACAGCATTTAGAAAGTGAAACAACACTCCATTCACTTCGCACAGTGAATTGAAGTGTTGGAACAGACTGCTTCTCTTTCAGAAAAATGCATGTGAGTTTCTTGTGAATGCTTGTAAGTAGCTTAAGGCACTTTCAAAGGAAAGTGATTGTCTCTGAAAGGACAGCATTTAGAAAGTGAAGCAACACTCCATTCACTTCGCACAGTGAATTGAAGTGTTGGAAGAGACTGCTTCTCTTTCAGTGAAACACATGTGAATTTCTGTTGAAAGATTGTAAGTAGCTTAAGGCACTTTCAAAGGAAAGTGATTTTCTCCGAAAGGACAGCATTTAGAAAGTGAAGCAACACTCCATTCACTTGGCAGAGTGAATTGAAGTGTTGGAACAGACAGCTTCTCTTTCATAGAAACGCATTTGAGTTTCCTGTGAATGTGTGTAAGTAGCTTAAGGCACTTTCAAAGGAAAGTGATTTTCTCTGAAAGGACAGCATTTAGAAAGTGAAACAACACTCCATTCACTTCGCACAGTGAATTGAAGTGTTGGAACAGACTGCTTCTCTTTCAGAGAAACGCATGTGAATTTCTGTTGAATGCTTGTAAGTAGCTTAAGGCACTTTCAAAGGAAAGTGATTTTCTCTGAAAGGACAGCATTTAGAAAGTGAAGCAACACTCCATTCACTTCGCACAGTGAATTCAAGTGTTGGAACAGACAGCATCTCTTTCATAGAAACGCATTTGAGTTTCCTATGAATGTGTGTAAGTAGCTTAAGGCACTTTCAAAGGAAAGTGATTTTCTCTGAAAGGACAGCATTTAGAAAGTGAAACAACACTCCATTCACTTCGCACAGTGAATTGAAGTGTTGGAACAGACTGCTTCTCTTTCAGAAAAATGCATGTGAGTTTCTTGTGAATGCTTGTAAGTAGCTTAAGGCACTTTCAAAGGAAAGTGATTTTCTCTGAAAGGACAGCATTTAGAAAGTGAAGCAACACTCCATTCACTTCGCACAGTGAATTGAAGTGTTGGAACAGACTGCTTCTTTTTCAGAGAAACGCATGTGAATTTCTGTGGAATGCTTGTAAGTAGCTTAAGGCACTTTCAAAGAAAGTGATTTTCTCTGAAAGGACAGCATTTAGAAAGTGAAGCAGCACTCCATCCACTTCGCACAGTGAATTGAAGTGTTGGAACAGACTGCTTCTCTTTCAGTGAAACACATGTGAATTTCTGTTGAAAGCTTGTAAGTAGCTTAAGGCACTTTCAAAGGAAAGTGATTTTCTCTGAAAGGACAGCATTTAGAAAGTGAAGCAACACTCCATTCACTTCGCACAGTGAATTGAAGTGTTGGAACAGACTGCTTCTCTTTCAGAGAAACGCATGTGAATTTCTATTGAATGCTTGTAAGTAGCTTAAGGCACTTTCAAAGGAAAGTGATTTTCTCTGAAAGGACAGCATTTAGAAAGTGAAGCAACACTCCATTCACTACGCAGAGTGAATTGAAGTGTTGGAACAGACTGCTTCTCTTTCAGTGAAACGCATGTGAATTTCTGTTGAATGCTTGTAAGTAGCTTAAGGCACTTTCAAAGGAAAGTGATTTTCTCTGAAAGGACAGCATTTAGAAAGTGAAGCAACACTCCATTCACTTCGCACATTGAACTGAAGTGTTGGAACAGACAGCTTCTCTTTCATAGAAACGTATTTGAGTTTCCTGTGAATGTGTGTAAGTAGCTTAAGGCACTTTCAAAGGAAAGTGATTTTCTCTGAAAGGACAGCATTTGGAAAGTGAAACAACACTCCATTCACTTCGCACAGTGAATTGAAGTGTTGGAACAGACTGCTTCTCTTTCAGAGAAACGCATGTGAATTTCTGTGGAATGCTTGTAAGTAGCTTAAGTCACTTTCAAAGGAAAGTGATTTTCTCTGAAAGGACAGCATTTAGAAAGTGAAACAACACTCCATTCACTTCGCACAGTGAATTGAAGTGTTGGAACAGACCACTTCTCTTTCAGAGAAACAGATATGAGTTTTTTGTGAATGCTTGTAAGTAGCTTAAGGCACTTTCAAAGGAAAGTGATTTTCTCTGAAAGGACAGCATTTAGAAAGTGAAGCAACACTCCATTCACATCGCACAGTGAATTGAAGTGTTGGAACAGACTGCTTCTCTTTCTGAGAAACGCATGTGAATTTCTATTGAATGCTTGTAAGCAGCTTTAGGCACTTTCAAAGGAAAGTGATTTTCCCAGTAAGGACAGCATTTAGAAAGTGAAGCAACACTCCATTCACTACGCACATTGAATTGAAGTGTTGGAACAGACTGATTCTCTTTCAGAAAAATGAATGTGAGTTTCTTGTGAATGCTTGTAAGTAGCTTAAGGCACTTTCAAAGGAAAGTGATTTTCTCTGAAAGGACAGCATTTAGAAAGTGAAGCAGCACTCCATTCACTTCGCACAGTGAATTGAAGTGTTGGAACAGACTGCTTCTCTTTCAGTGAAATGCATGTGAATTTCTGTTGAATGCTTGTAAGTAGCTTAAGGCACTTTCAAAGGAAAGTGATTTCCTCTGAAAGGACAGCATTTAGAAAGTGAAGCAACACTCCATTCACTTCGCACAGTGAATTGAAGTGTTGGAAGAGACTGCTTCTCTTTCAGTGAAACACATGTGAATTTCTGTTGAAAGATTGTAAGTAGCTTAAGGCACTTTCAAAGGAAAGTGATTTTCTCTGAAAGGACAGCATTTAGAAAGTGAAGCAACACTCCATTCACTTCGCAGAGTGAATTGAAGTGTTGGAACAGACAGCTTCTCTTTCATAGAAACGCATTTGAGTTTCCTGTGAATGTGTGTAAGTAGCTTAAGGCACTTTCAAAGGAAAGTGATTTTCTCTGAAAGGACAGCATTTAGAAAGTGAAGCAACACTCCATTCACTTCGCACAGTGAATTGAAGTGTTGGAACAGACTGCTTCTCTTTCAGTGAAACGCATGTGAATTTCTGTTGAATGCTTGTAAGTAGCTTAAGGCACTTTCAAAGGAAAGTGATTTTCTCTGAAAGGACAGCATTTAGAAAGTGAAGCAACACTCCATTCACTTCGCACAGTGAATTCAAGTGTTGGAACAGACAGCATCTCTTTCATAGAAACGCATTTGAGTTTCCTGTGAATGTGTGTAAGTAGCTTAAGGCACTTTCAAAGGAAAGTGATTTTCTCTGAAAGGACAGCATTTAGAAAGTGAAACAACACTCCATTCACTTCGCACAGTGAATTGAAGTGTTGGAACAGACTGCTTCTCTTTCAGAAAAATGCATGTGAGTTTCTTGTGAATGCTTGTAAGTAGCTTAAGGCACTTTCAAAGGAAAGTGATTGTCTCTGAAAGGACAGCATTTAGAAAGTGAAACAACACTCCATTCACTACGCACAGTGAATTGAAGTGTTGGAACAGACTGCTTCTCTTTCAGAAAAATGCATGTGAGTTTCTTGTGAATGCTTGTAAGTAGCTTAAGGCACTTTCAAAGGAAAGTGATTTTCTCTGAAAGGACAGCATTTAGAAAGTGAAGCAACACTCCATTCACTTCGCACAGTGAATTGAAGTGTTGGAACAGACTGCTTCTTTTTCAGAGAAACGCATGTGAATTTCTGTGGAATGCTTGTAAGTAGCTTAAGGCACTTTCAAAGGAAAGTGATTTTCTCTGAAAGGACAGCATTTAGAAAGTGAAGCAGCACTCCATTCACTTCGCACAGTGAATTGAAGTGTTGGAACAGACTGCTTCTCTTTCAGTGAAATGCATGTGAATTTCTGTTGAATGCTTGTAAGTAGCTTAAGGCACTTTCAAAGGAAAGTGATTTTCTCTGAAAGGACAGCATTTAGAAAGTGAAGCAACACTCCATTCACTTCGCACAGTGAATTGAAGTGTTGGAACAGACTGCTTATCTTTCAGTGAAACACATGTGAATTTCTGTTGAAAGCTTGTAAGTAGCTTAAGGCACTTTCAAAGGAAAGTGATTTTCTCTGAAAGGACAGCATTTAGAAAGTGAAGCAACACTCCATTCACTTCGCAGAGTGAATTGAAGTGTTGGAACAGACAGCTTCTCTTTCATAGAAACGCATTTGAGTTTCCTGTGAATGTGTGTAAGTAGCTTAAGGCAGTTTCAAAGGAAAGTGATTTTCTCTGAAAGGACAGCATTTAGAAAGTGAAGCAACACTCCATTCACTTCGCACAGTGAATTGAAGTGTTGGAACAGACTGCTTCTCTTTCAGTGAAACGCATGTGAATTTCTGTTGAATGCTTGTAAGTAGCTTAAGGCACTTTCAAAGGAAAGTGATTTTCTCTGAAAGGACAGCATTTAGAAAGTGAAGCAACACTCCATTCACTTCACACAGTGAATTCAAGTGTTGGAACAGACAGCATCTCTTTCATAGAAATGCATTTGAGTTTCCTGTGAATGTGTGTAAGTAGCTTAAGGCACTTTCAAAGGAAAGTGATTTTCTCTGAAAGGACAGCATTTAGAAAGTGAAACAACACTCCATTCACTTCGCACAGTGAATTGAAGTGTTGGAACAGACTGCTTCTCTTTCAGAAAAATGCATGTGAGTTTCTTGTGAATGCTTGTAAGTAGCTTAAGGCACTTTCAAAGGAAAGTGATTGTCTCTGAAAGGACAGCATTTAGAAAGTGAAACAACACTCCATTCACTTCGCACAGTGAATTGAAGTGTTGGAACAGACCACTTCTCTTTCAGAGAAACAGATATGAGTTTTTTGTGAATGCTTGTAAGTAGCTTAAGGCACTTTCAAAGGAAAGTGATTTTCTCTGAAAGGACAGCATTTAGAAAGTGAAGCAACACTCCATTCACTTCGCACAGTGAATTGAAGTGTTGGAACAGACTGCTTCTCTTTCTGAGAAACGCATGTGAATTTCTATTGAATGCTTGTAAGTAGCTTTAGGCACTTTCAAAGGAAAGTGATTTTCCCAGTAAGGACAGCATTTAGAAAGTGAAGCAACACTCCATTCACTACGCACATTGAATTGAAGTGTTGGAACAGACTGATTCTCTTTCAGAAAAATGAATGTGAGTTTCTTGTGAATGCTTCTAAGTAGCTTAAGGCACTTTCAAAGGAAAGTGATTGTCTCTGAAAGGACAGCATTTAGAAAGAGAAGCAACAATCCATTCACTTTGCACAGTGAATTGAAGTGTTGGAACAGACTGCTTCTTTTTCAGAGAAACGCATGTGAATTTCTGTGGAATGCTTGTAAGTAGCTTAAGGCACTTTCAAAGGAAAGTGATTTTCTCTGAAAGGACAGCATTTAGAAAGTGAAGCAGCACTCCATTCACTTCGCACAGTGAATTGAAGTGTTGGAACAGACTGCTTCTCTTTCAGTGAAATGCATGTGAATTTCTGTTGAATGCTTGTAAGTAGCTTAAGGCACTTTCAAAGGAAAGTGATTTTCTCTGAAAGGACAGCATTTAGAAAGTGAAGCAACACTCCATTCACTTCGCACAGTGAATTGAAGTGTTGGAACAGACTGCTTATCTTTCAGTGAAACACATGTGAATTTCTGTTGAAAGCTTGTAAGTAGCTTAAGGCACTTTCAAAGGAAAGTGATTTTCTCTGAAAGGACAGCATTTAGAAAGTGAAGCAACACTCCATTCACTTCGCAGAGTGAATTGAAGTGTTGGAACAGACAGCTTCTCTTTCATAGAAACGCATTTGAGTTTCCTGTGAATGTGTGTAAGTAGCTTAAGGCAGTTTCAAAGGAAAGTGATTTTCTCTGAAAGGACAGCATTTAGAAAGTGAAGCAACACTCCATTCACTTCGCACAGTGAATTGAAGTGTTGGAACAGACTGCTTCTCTTTCAGTGAAACGCATGTGAATTTCTGTTGAATGCTTGTAAGTAGCTTAAGGCACTTTCAAAGGAAAGTGATTTTCTATGAAAGGACAGCATTTAGAAAGTGAAGCAACACTCCATTCACTTCACACAGTGAATTCAAGTGTTGGAACAGACAGCATCTCTTTCATAGAAATGCATTTGAGTTTCCTGTGAATGTGTGTAAGTAGCTTAAGGCACTTTCAAAGGAAAGTGATTTTCTCTGAAAGGACAGCATTTAGAAAGTGAAACAACACTCCATTCACTTCGCACAGTGAATTGAAGTGTTGGAACAGACTGCTTCTCTTTCAGAAAAATGCATGTGAGTTTCTTGTGAATGCTTGTAAGTAGCTTAAGGCACTTTCAAAGGAAAGTGATTGTCTCTGAAAGGACAGCATTTAGAAAGTGAAACAACACTCCATTCACTTCGCACAGTGAATTGAAGTGTTGGAACAGACCACTTCTCTTTCAGAGAAACAGATATGAGTTTTTTGTGAATGCTTGTAAGTAGCTTAAAGCACTTTCAAAGGAAAGTGATTTTCTCTGAAAGGACAGCATTTAGAAAGTGAAGCAACACTCCATTCACTTCGCACAGTGAATTGAAGTGTTGGAACAGACTGCTTCTTTTTCAGAGAAACGCATGTGAATTTCTGTGGAATGCTTGTAAGTAGCTTAAGGCACTTTCAAAGGAAAGTGATTTTCTCTGAAAGGACAGCATTTAGAAAGTGAAGCAGCACTCCATTCACTTCGCACAGTGAATTGAAGTGTTGGAACAGACTGCTTCTCTTTCAGTGAAATGCATGTGAATTTCGGTTGAATGCTTGTAAGTAGCTTAAGGCACTTTCAAAGGAAAGTGATTTTCTCTGAAAGGACAGCATTTAGAAAGTGAAGCAACACTCCATTCACTTCGCACAGTGAATTGAAGTGTTGGAAGAGACTGCTTCTCTTTCAGTGAAACACATGTGAATTTCTGTTGAAAGATTGTAAGTAGCTTAAGGCACTTTCAAAGGAAAGTGATTTTCTCTGAAAGGACAGCATTTAGAAAGTGAAGCAACACTCCATTCACTTCGCAGAGTGAATTGAAGTGTTGGAACAGACAGCTTCTCTTTCATAGAAACGCATTTGAGTTTCCTGTGAATGTGTGTAAGTAGCTTAATGCAGTTTCAAAGGAAAGTGATTTTCTCTGAAAGGACAGCATTTAGAAAGTGAAGCCACACTCCATTCACTTCGCACAGTGAATTGAAGTGTTGGAACAGACTGCTTATCTTTCAGTGAAACACATGTGAATTTCTGTTGAAAGCTTGTAAGTAGCTTAAGGCACTTTCAAAGGAAAGTGATTTTCTCTGAAAGGACAGCATTTAGAAAGTGAAGCAACACTCCATTCACTTCGCAGAGTGAATTGAAGTGTTGGAACAGACAGCTTCTCTTTCATAGAAACGCATTTGAGTTTCCTGTGAATGTGTGTAAGTAGCTTAAGGCAGTTTCAAAGGAAAGTGATTTTCTCTGAAAGGACAGCATTTAGAAAGTGAAGCAACACTCCATTCACTTCGCACAGTGAATTGAAGTGTTGGAACAGACTGCTTCTCTTTCAGTGAAACGCATGTGAATTTCTGTTGAATGCTTGTAAGTAGCTTAAGGCACTTTCAAAGGAAAGTGATTTTCTCTGAAAGGACAGCATTTAGAAAGTGAAGCAACACTCCATTCACTTCACACAGTGAATTCAAGTGTTGGAACAGACAGCATCTCTTTCATAGAAATGCATTTGAGTTTCCTGTGAATGTGTGTAAGTAGCTTAAGGCACTTTCAAAGGAAAGTGATTTTCTCTGAAAGGACAGCATTTAGAAAGTGAAACAACACTCCATTCACTTCGCACAGTGAATTGAAGTGTTGGAACAGACTGCTTCTCTTTCAGAAAAATGCATGTGAGTTTCTTGTGAATGCTTGTAAGTAGCTTAAGGCACTTTCAAAGGAAAGTGATTGTCTCTGAAAGGACAGCATTTAGAAAGTGAAACAACACTCCATTCACTTCGCACAGTGAATTGAAGTGTTGGAACAGACCACTTCTCTTTCAGAGAAACAGATATGAGTTTTTTGTGAATGCTTGTAAGTAGCTTAAGGCACTTTCAAAGGAAAGTGATTTTCTCTGAAAGGACAGCATTTAGAAAGTGAAGCAACACTCCATTCACTTCGCACAGTGAATTGAAGTGTTGGAACAGACTGCTTCTCTTTCTGAGAAACGCATGTGAATTTCTATTGAATGCTTGTAAGTAGCTTTAGGCACTTTCAAAGGAAAGTGATTTTCCCAGTAAGGACAGCATTTAGAAAGTGAAGCAACACTCCATTCACTACGCACATTGAATTGAAGTGTTGGAACAGACTGATTCTCTTTCAGAAAAATGAATGTGAGTTTCTTGTGAATGCTTCTAAGTAGCTTAAGGCACTTTCAAAGGAAAGTGATTGTCTCTGAAAGGACAGCATTTAGAAAGAGAAGCAACAATCCATTCACTTTGCACAGTGAATTGAAGTGTTGGAACAGACTGCTTCTTTTTCAGAGAAACGCATGTGAATTTCTGTGGAATGCTTGTAAGTAGCTTAAGGCACTTTCAAAGGAAAGTGATTTTCTCTGAAAGGACAGCATTTAGAAAGTGAAGCAGCACTCCATTCACTTCGCACAGTGAATTGAAGTGTTGGAACAGACTGCTTCTCTTTCAGTGAAATGCATGTGAATTTCTGTTGAATGCTTGTAAGTAGCTTAAGGCACTTTCAAAGGAAAGTGATTTTCTCTGAAAGGACAGCATTTAGAAAGTGAAGCAACACTCCATTCACTTCGCACAGTGAATTGAAGTGTTGGAACAGACTGCTTATCTTTCAGTGAAACACATGTGAATTTCTGTTGAAAGCTTGTAAGTAGCTTAAGGCACTTTCAAAGGAAAGTGATTTTCTCTGAAAGGACAGCATTTAGAAAGTGAAGCAACACTCCATTCACTTCGCAGAGTGAATTGAAGTGTTGGAACAGACAGCTTCTCTTTCATAGAAACGCATTTGAGTTTCCTGTGAATGTGTGTAAGTAGCTTAAGGCAGTTTCAAAGGAAAGTGATTTTCTCTGAAAGGACAGCATTTAGAAAGTGAAGCAACACTCCATTCACTTCGCACAGTGAATTGAAGTGTTGGAACAGACTGCTTCTCTTTCAGTGAAACGCATGTGAATTTCTGTTGAATGCTTGTAAGTAGCTTAAGGCACTTTCAAAGGAAAGTGATTTTCTCTGAAAGGACAGCATTTAGAAAGTGAAGCAACACTCCATTCACTTCACACAGTGAATTCAAGTGTTGGAACAGACAGCATCTCTTTCATAGAAATGCATTTGAGTTTCCTGTGAATGTGTGTAAGTAGCTTAAGGCACTTTCAAAGGAAAGTGATTTTCTCTGAAAGGACAGCATTTAGAAAGTGAAACAACACTCCATTCACTTCGCACAGTGAATTGAAGTGTTGGAACAGACTGCTTCTCTTTCAGAAAAATGCATGTGAGTTTCTTGTGAATGCTTGTAAGTAGCTTAAGGCACTTTCAAAGGAAAGTGATTGTCTCTGAAAGGACAGCATTTAGAAAGTGAAACAACACTCCATTCACTTCGCACAGTGAATTGAAGTGTTGGAACAGACCACTTCTCTTTCAGAGAAACAGATATGAGTTTTTTGTGAATGCTTGTAAGTAGCTTAAGGCACTTTCAAAGGAAAGTGATTTTCTCTGAAAGGACAGCATTTAGAAAGTGAAGCAACACTCCATTCACTTCGCACAGTGAATTGAAGTGTTGGAACAGACTGCTTCTTTTTCAGAGAAACGCATGTGAATTTCTGTGGAATGCTTGTAAGTAGCTTAAGGCACTTTCAAAGGAAAGTGATTTTCTCTGAAAGGACAGCATTTAGAAAGTGAAGCAGCACTCCATTCACTTCGCACAGTGAATTGAAGTGTTGGAACAGACTGCTTCTCTTTCAGTGAAATGCATGTGAATTTCGGTTGAATGCTTGTAAGTAGCTTAAGGCACTTTCAAAGGAAAGTGATTTTCTCTGAAAGGACAGCATTTAGAAAGTGAAGCAACACTCCATTCACTTCGCACAGTGAATTGAAGTGTTGGAAGAGACTGCTTCTCTTTCAGTGAAACACATGTGAATTTCTGTTGAAAGATTGTAAGTAGCTTAAGGCACTTTCAAAGGAAAGTGATTTTCTCTGAAAGGACAGCATTTAGAAAGTGAAGCAACACTCCATTCACTTCGCAGAGTGAATTGAAGTGTTGGAACAGACAGCTTCTCTTTCATAGAAACGCATTTGAGTTTCCTGTGAATGTGTGTAAGTAGCTTAATGCAGTTTCAAAGGAAAGTGATTTTCTCTGAAAGGACAGCATTTAGAAAGTGAAGCCACACTCCATTCACTTCGCACAGTGAATTGAAGTGTTGGAACAGACTGCTTCTCTTTCAGTGAAACGCATGTGAATTTCTGTTGAATGCTTGTAAGTAGCTTAAGGCACTTTCAAAGGAAAGTGATTTTCTCTGAAAGGACAGCATTTAGAAAGTGAAGCAACACTCCATTCACTTCGCACAGTGAATTCAAGTGTTGGAACAGACAGCATCTCTTTCATAGAAATGCATTTGAGTTTCCTGTGAATGTGTGTAAGTAGCTTAAGGCACTTTCAAAGGAAAGTGATTTTCTCTGAAAGGACAGCATTTAGAAAGTGAAACAACACTCCATTCACTTCGCACAGTGAATTGAAGTGTTGGAAAAGACTGCTTCTCTTTCAGAAAAATGCATGTGAGTTTCTTGTGAATGCTTGTAAGTAGCTTAAGGCACTTTCAAAGGAAAGTGATTGTCTCTGAAAGGACAGCATTTAGAAAGTGAAACAACACTCCATTCACTTCGCACAGTGAATTGAAGTGTTGGAACAGACCACTTCTCTTTCAGAGAAACAGATATGAGTTTTTTGTGAATGCTTGTAAGTAGCTTAAGGCACTTACAAAGGAAAGTGATTTTCTCTGAAAGGACAGCATTTAGAAAGTGAAGCAACACTCCATTCACTTCGCACAGTGAATTGAAGTGTTGGAACAGACTGCTTCTCTTTCAGAGAAACGCATGTGAATTTCTATTGAATGCTTGTAAGTAGCTTTAGGCACTTTCAAAGGAAAGTGATTTTCCCAGAAAGGACAGCATTTAGAAAGTGAAGCAACACTCCATTCACTACGCACAGTGAATTGAAGTGTTGGAACAGACTGCTTCTCTTTCAGAAAAATGCATGTGAGTTTCTTGTGAATGCTTGTAAGTAGCTTAAGGCACTTTCAAAGGAAAGTGATTGTCTCTGAAGGGACAGCATTTAGAAAGTGAAGCAACACTCCATTCACTTCGCACAGTGAATTGAAGTGTTGGAACAGACTGCTTCTTTTTCAGAGAAACACATGTGAATTTCTATTGAATGCTTGTAAGTAGCTTAAGGCACTTTCAAAGGAAAGTGATTTTCTCTGAAAGGACAGAATTTAGAAAGTGAAGCACCACTCCATTCACTACGCACAGTGAATTGAAGTGTTGGAACAGACTGCTTCTCTTTCAGAAAAATGCATGTGAGTTTCTTGTGAATGCTTGTAAGTAGCTTAAGGCACTTTCAAAGGAAAGTGATTTTCTCTGAAAGGACAGCATTTAGAAAGTGAAGCAACACTCCATTCACTTCGCACAGTGAATTGAAGTGTTGGAACAGACTGCTTCTTTTTCAGAGAAACGCATGTGAATTTCTGTGGAATGCTTGTAAGTAGCTTAAGGCACTTTCAAAGGAAAGTGATTTTCTCTGAAAGGACAGCAGTTAGAAAGTGAAGCAGCACTCCATTCACTTCGCACAGTGAATTGAAGTGTTGGAACAGACTGCTTCTCTTTCAGTGAAATGCATGTGAATTTCTGTTGAATGCTTGTAAGTAGCTTAAGGCACTTTCAAAGGAAAGTGATTTTCTCTGAAAGGACAGCATTTAGAAAGTGAAGCAACACTCCATTCACTTCGCACAGTGAATTGAAGTGTTGGAACAGACTGCTTCTCTTTCAGTGAAACACATGTGAATTTCTGTTGAAAGCTTATAAGTAGCTTAAGGCACTTTCAAAGGAAAGTGATTTTCTCTGAAAGGACAGCATTTAGAAAGTGAAGCAACACTCCATTCACTTCGCACAGTGAATTGAAGTGTTGGAACAAACTGCTTCTCTTTCAGAGAAACCCATGTGAATTTCTATTGAATGCTTGTAAGTAGCTTAAGGCACTTTCAAACGAAAGTGATTTTCTCTGAAAGGACAGCATTTAGAAAGTGAAGCAACACTCCATTCACTACGCACAGTGAATTGGAGTGTTGGAACAGACAGCTTCTCTTTCAGAAAAATGCATGCGAGTTTCTTGTGAATGCTTGTAAGTAGCTTAAGGCACTTTCAAAGGAAAGTGATTTTCTCTGAAAGGACAGCATTTAGAAAGTGAAGCAACACTCCATTCACTTCGCACAGTGAATTGAAGTGTTGGAACAGACAGCTTCTCTTTCATAGAAACGCATTTGAGTTTCCTGTGAATGTGTGTAAGTAGCTTAAGGCACTTTCAAGGAAAGTGATTTTCTCTGAAAGGACAGCATTTAGAAAGTGAAGCAACACTCCATTCACTTCGCACAGTGAATTGAAGTGTTGGAACAGACTGCTTCTCTTTCAGTGAAACGCATGTGAATTTCTGTTGAATGCTTGTAAGTAGCTTAAGGCACTTTCAAAGGAAAGTGATTTTCTCTGAAAGGACAGCATTTAGAAAGTGAAGCAACACTCCATTCACTTCGCACAGTGAACTGAAGTGTTGGAACAGACAGCTTCTCTTTCATAGAAACGCATTTGAGTTTCCTGTGAATGTGTCTAAGTAGCTTAAGGCCCTTTCAAAGGAAAGTGATTTTCTCTGAAAGGACAGCATTTAGAAAGTGAAACAACACTCCATTCACTTCGCACAGTGAATTGAAGTGTTGGAACAGACTGCTTCTCTTTCAGAGAAACGCATGTGAATTTCTATAGAATGCTTGTAAGTAGCTTTAGGCACTTTCAAAGGAAAGTGATTTTCCCAGAAAGGACAGCATTTAGAAAGTGAAGCAACACTCCATTCACTACGCACAGTGAATTGAAGTGTTGGAACAGACTGCTTCTCTTTCAGAAAAATGCATGTGAGTTTCTTGTGAATGCTTGTAAGTAGCTTAAGGCACTTTCAAAGGAAAGTGATTTTCTCTGAAAGGACAGCATTTAGAAAGTGAAGCAACACTCCATTCACTTCGCACAGTGAATTGAAGTGTTGGAACAGACTGCTCCTTTTTCAGAGAAACGCATGTGAATTTCTGTGGAATGCTTGTAAGTAGCTTAAGGCACTTTCAAAGGAAAGTGATTTTCTCTGAAAGGACAGCATTTAGAAAGTGAAGCAGCACTCCATTCACTTCGCACAGTGAATTGAAGTGTTGGAACAGACTGCTTCTCTTTCAGTGAAACGCATGTGAATTTCTGTGGAATGCTTGTAAGTAGCTTAAGGCACTTTCAAAGGAAAGTGATTTTCTCTGAAAGGACAGCATTTAGAAAGTGAAACAACACTCCATTCACTTCGCACAGTGAATTGAAGTGTTGGAACAGACTTCTTCTCTTTCAGAGAAACGCATGTGAATTTCTGTGGAATGCTTGTAATTAGCTTAAGGCACTTTCAAAGGAAAGTGATTTTCTCTGAAAGGACAGCATTTAGAAAGTGAAACAACACTCCATTCACTTCGCACAGTGAATTGAAGTGTTGGAACAGACTGCTTCTCTTTCAGAGAAACGCATGTGAATTTCTATTGAATGCTTGTAAGTAGCTTAAGGCACTTTCAGAGGAAAGTGATTTTCTCAGAAAGGACAGCATTTAGAAAGTGAAGCAACACTCCATTCACTACGCACAGTGAATTGAAGTGTTGGAACAGACTGCTTCTCTTTCAGAATAATGCATGTGAGTTTCTTGTGGATGCTTGTAAGTAGCTTAAGGCACTTTCAAAGGAAAGTGATTTTCTCTGAAAGGACAGCATTTAGAAAGTGAAGCAACACTCCATTCACTTCGCACAGTGAATTGAAGTGTTGGAACAGACTGCTTCTTTTTCAGAGAAACGCATGTGAATTTCTGTGGAATGCTTGTAAGTAGCTTAAGGCACTTTCAAAGGAAAGTGATTTTCTCTGAAAGGACAGCATTTAGAAAGTGAAGCAGCACTCCATTCACTTCGCACAGTGAATTGAAGTGTTGGAACAGACTGCTTTTCTTTCAGTGAAATGCATGTCAATTTCTGTTGAATGCTTGTAAGTAGCTTAAGGCACTTTCAAAGGAAAGTGATTTTCTCTGAAAGGACAGCATTTAGAAAGTGAAACAACACTCCATTCACTTCGCACAGTGAATTGAAGTGTTGGAACAGACAGCTTCTCTTTCTTAGAAACGCATTAGAGTTTCCTGTGAATGTGTGTAAGTAGCTTAAGGCACTTTCAAAGGAAAGTGATTTTCACTGAAAGGACAGCATTTAGAAAGTGATACAACACTCCATTCACTTCGCACAGTGAATTGAAGTGTTGGAATAGATTGCTTCTCTTTCAGTGAAACGCATGTGAATTTCTGTTGAATGCTTGTAAGTAGCTTAAGGCACTTTCAAAGGAAAGTGATTTTCTCTGAAAGGACAGCATTTAGAAAGTGAAGCAACACTCCATTCACTTTGCACAGTGAATTGAAGTGTTGGAACAGACAGCATCTCTTTCATAGAAACGCATTTGAGTTTCCTGTGAATGTGTGTAAGTAGCTTAAGGCACTTTCAAAGGAAAGTGATTTTCTCTGAAAGGACAGCATTTAGAAAGTGAAACAACACTCCATTCACTTCGCACAGTGAATTGAAGTGTTGGAACAGACTGCTTCTCTTTCAGAAAAATGCATGTGAGTTTCTTGTGAATGCTTGTAAGTAGCTTAAGGCACTTTCAAAGGAAAGTGATTTTCTCTGAAAGGACAGCATCTAGAAAGTGAAGCAACACTCCATTCACTTCGCACAGTGAATTGAAGTGTTGGAACAGACTGCTTCTTTTTCATAGAAACACATGTGAATTTCTATTGAATGCTTGTAAGTAGCTTAAGGCACTTTCAAAGGAAAGTGATTTTCTCTGAAAGGACAGCATTTAGAAAGTGAAGCAACACTCCATTCACTTCGCACAGTGAATTGAAGTGTTGGAACAGACTGCTTCTATTTCAGAGAAACGCATGTGAATTTCTGTGGAATGCTTGTAAGTAGCTTAAGGCACTTTCAAAGGAAAGTGATTTTCTCTGAAAGGACAGCATTTAGAAAGTGAAGCAGCACTCCATTCACTTCGCACTATGAATTGAAGTGTTGGAACAGACTGCTTCTCTTTCAGTGAAATGCATGTGAATTTCTGTTGAATGCTTGTAAGTAGCTTACGGCACTTTCAAAGGAAAGTGATTTTCTCTGAAAGGACAGCATTTAGAAAGTGAAACAACACTCCATTCACTTCGCACAGTGAATTGAAGTGTTGGAACAGACCACTTCTCTTTCAGAGAAACAGATATGAGTTTTTTGTGAATGCTTGTAAGTAGCTTAAGGCACTTACAAAGGAAAGTGATTTTCTCTGAAAGGACAGCATTTAGAAAGTGAAGCAACACTCCATTCACTTCGCACAGTGAATTGAAGTGTTGGAACAGACTGCTTCTCTTTCAGAGAAACGCATGTGAATTTCTATTGAATGCTTGTAAGTAGCTTTAGGCACTTTCAAAGGAAAGTGATTTTCCCAGAAAGGACAGCATTTAGAAAGTGAAGCAACACTCCATTCACTACGCACAGTGAATTGAAGTGTTGGAACAGACTGCTTCTCTTTCAGAAAAATGCATGTGAGTTTCTTGTGAATGCTTGTAAGTAGCTTAAGGCACTTTCAAAGGAAAGTGATTGTCTCTGAAGGGACAGCATTTAGAAAGTGAAGCAACACTCCATTCACTTCGCACAGTGAATTGAAGTGTTGGAACAGACTGCTTCTTTTTCAGAGAAACACATGTGAATTTCTATTGAATGCTTGTAAGTAGCTTAAGGCACTTTCAAAGGAAAGTGATTTTCTCTGAAAGGACAGAATTTAGAAAGTGAAGCACCACTCCATTCACTACGCACAGTGAATTGAAGTGTTGGAACAGACTGCTTCTCTTTCAGAAAAATGCATGTGAGTTTCTTGTGAATGCTTGTAAGTAGCTTAAGGCACTTTCAAAGGAAAGTGATTTTCTCTGAAAGGACAGCATTTAGAAAGTGAAGCAACACTCCATTCACTTCGCACAGTGAATTGAAGTGTTGGAACAGACTGCTTCTCTTTCAGAAAAATGCATGTGAGTTTCTTGTGAATGCTTGTAAGTAGCTTAAGGCACTTTCAAAGGAAAGTGATTGTCTCTGAAAGGACAGCATTTAGAAAGTGAAGCAACACTCCATTCACTTCGCACAGTGAATTGAAGTGTTGGAAGAGACTGCTTCTCTTTCAGTGAAACACATGTGAATTTCTGTTGAAAGATTGTAAGTAGCTTAAGGCACTTTCAAAGGAAAGTGATTTTCTCTGAAAGGACAGCATTTAGAAAGTGAAGCAACACTCCATTCACTTCGCAGAGTGAATTGAAGTGTTGGAACAGACAGCTTCTCTTTCATAGAAACGCATTTGAGTTTCCTGTGAATGTGTGTAAGTAGCTTAAGGCACTTTCAAAGGAAAGTGATTTTCTCTGAAAGGACAGCATTTAGAAAGTGAAGCAACACTCCATTCACTTCGCACAGTGAATTGAAGTGTTGGAACAGACTGCTTCTCTTTCAGTGAAACGCATGTGAGTTTCTTGTGAATGCTTGTAAGTAGCTTAAGGCACTTTCAAAGGAAAGTGATTGTCTCTGAAAGGACAGCATTTAGAAAGTGAAACAACACTCCATTCACTACGCACAGTGAATTGAAGTGTTGGAACAACTGCTTCTCTTTCAGAAAAATGCATGTGAGTTTCTTGTGAATGCTTGTAAGTAGCTTAAGGCACTTTCAAAGGAAAGTGATTTTCTCTGAAAGGACAGCATTTAGAAAGTGAAGCAACACTCCATTCACTTCGCACAGTGAATTGAAGTGTTGGAACAGACTGCTTCTTTTTCAGAGAAACGCATGTGAATTTCTGTGGAATGCTTGTAAGTAGCTTAAGGCACTTTCAAAGGAAAGTGATTTTCTCTGAAAGGACAGCATTTAGAAAGTGAAGCAGCACTCCATTCACTTCGCACAGTGAATTGAAGTGTTGGAACAGACTGCCTCTCTTTCAGTGAAACACATGTGAATTTCTGTTGAAAGCTTGTAAGTAGCTTAAGGCACTTTCAAAGGAAAGTGATTTTCTCTGAAAGGACAGCATTTAGAAAGTGAAGCAACACTCCATTCACTTCGCACAGTGAATTGAAGTGTTGGAACAGACTGCTTCTCTTTCAGAGAAACGCATGTGAATTTCTATTGAATGCTTGTAAGTAGCTTAAGGCACTTTCAAAGGAAAGTGATTTTCTCTGAAAGGACAGCATTTAGAAAGTGAAGCAACACTCCATTCACTACGCACAGTGAAATGAAGTGTTGGAACAGACTGCTTCTCTTTCAGAAAAATGCATGTGAGTTTCTTGTGAATGCTTGTAAGTAGCTTAAGGCACTTTCAAAGGAAAGTGATTGTCTCTGAAAGGACAGCATTTAGAAAGTGAAGCAACACTCCATTCACTTCGCACAGTGAATTGAAGTGTTGGAAGAGACTGCTTCTCTTTCAGTGAAACACATGTGAATTTCTGTTGAAAGATTGTAAGTAGCTTAAGGCACTTTCAAAGGAAAGTGATTTTCTCTGAAAGGACAGCATTTAGAAAGTGAAGCAACACTCCATTCACTTCGCAGAGTGAATTGAAGTGTTGGAACAGACAGCTTCTCTTTCATAGAAACGCATTTGAGTTTCCTGTGAATGTGTGTAAGTAGCTTAAGGCACTTTCAAAGGAAAGTGATTTTCTCTGAAAGGACAGCATTTAGAAAGTGAAGCAACACTCCATTCACTTCGCACAGTGAATTGAAGTGTTGGAACAGACTGCTTCTCTTTCAGTGAAACGCATGTGAGTTTCTTGTGAATGCTTGTAAGTAGCTTAAGGCACTTTCAAAGGAAAGTGATTGTCTCTGAAAGGACAGCATTTAGAAAGTGAAACAACACTCCATTCACTACGCACAGTGAATTGAAGTGTTGGAACAACTGCTTCTCTTTCAGAAAAATGCATGTGAGTTTCTTGTGAATGCTTGTAAGTAGCTTAAGGCACTTTCAAAGGAAAGTGATTTTCTCTGAAAGGACAGCATTTAGAAAGTGAAGCAACACTCCATTCACTTCGCACAGTGAATTGAAGTGTTGGAACAGACTGCTTCTTTT
Source organism: Myodes glareolus (assembly GCF_982192425.1). NCBI lineage: Eukaryota > Metazoa > Chordata > Mammalia > Rodentia > Cricetidae > Myodes > Myodes glareolus. The sequence goes on from NW_028263292.1 coordinate 45,636, forward strand.
TCAGAGAAACGCATGTGAATTTCTGTGGAATGCTTGTAAGTAGCTTAAGGCACTTTCAAAGGAAAGTGATTTTCTCTGAAAGGACAGCATTTAGAAAGTGAAGCAGCACTCCATTCACTTCGCACAGTGAATTGAAGTGTTGGAACAGACTGCTTCTCTTTCAGTGAAACACATGTGAATTTCTGTTGAAAGCTTGTAAGTAGCTTAAGGCACTTTCAAAGGAAAGTGATTTTCTCTGAAAGGACAGCATTTAGAAAGTGAAGCAACACTCCATTCACTTCGCACAGTGAATTGAAGTGTTGGAACAGACTGCTTCTCTTTCAGAGAAACGCATGTGAATTTCTATTGAATGCTTGTAAGTAGCTTAAGGCACTTTCAAAGGAAAGTGATTTTCTCTGAAAGGACAGCATTTAGAAAGTGAAGCAACACTCCATTCACTACGCACAGTGAAATGAAGTGTTGGAACAGACTGCTTCTCTTTCAGAAAAATGCATGCGAGTTTCTTGTGAATTCTTGTAAGTAGCTTAAGTCACTTTCAAAGGAAAGTGATTTTCTCTGAAAGGACAGCGTTTAGAAAGTGAAGCAGCACTCCATTCACTTCGCACAGTGAATTGAAGTGTTGGAACAGACTGCTTCTCTTTCAGTGAAATGCATGTGAATTTCTGTTGAATGCTTGTAAGTAGCTTAAGGCACTTTCAAAGGAAAGTGATTTTCTCTGAAAGGACAGCATTTAGAAAGTGAAACAACACTCCATTCACATCGCACAGTGAATTGAAGTGTTGGAACAGGCAGCTTCTCTTTCATAGAAACGCATTTGAGTTTCCTGTGAATGTGTGTAAGTAGCTTAAGGCACTTTCAAAGGAAAGTGATTTTCTCTGAAAGGACAGCATTTAGAAAGTGAAGCAACACTGCATTCCCTTCGCAGAGTGAATTGAAGTGTTGGAACAGACTGCTTCTCTTTCAGTGAAACGCATGTGAATTTCTGTTGAATGCTTGTAAGTAGCTTAAGGCACTTTCAAAGGAAAGTGATTTTCTCTGAAAGGACAGCATTTAGAAAGTGAAGCAACACTCCATTCACTTCGCACATTGAACTGAAGTGTTGGAACAGACAGCTTCTCTTTCATAGAAACGTATTTGAGTTTCCTGTGAATGTGTGTAAGTAGCTTAAGGCACTTTCAAAGGAAAGTGATTTTCTCTGAAAGGACAGCATTTGGAAAGTGAAACAACACTCCATTCACTTCGCACAGTGAATTGAAGTGTTGGAACAGACTGCTTCTCTTTCAGAGAAACGCATGTGAATTTCTGTGGAATGCTTGTAAGTAGCTTAAGTCACTTTCAAAGGAAAGTGATTTTCTCTGAAAGGACAGCATTTAGAAAGTGAAACAACACTCCATTCACTTCGCACAGTGAATTGAAGTGTTGGAACAGACCACTTTTCTTTCAGAGAAACAGATATGAGTTCTTTGTGAATGCTTGTAAGTAGCTTAAGGCACTTTCAAAGGAAAGTGATTTTCTCTGAAAGGACAGCATTTAGAAAGTGAAGCAACACTCCATTCACTTCGCACAGTGAATTGAAGTGTTGGAACAGACTGCTTCTCTTTCTGAGAAACGCATGTGAATTTCTATTGAATGCTTGTAAGTAGCTTTAGGCACTTTCAAAGGAAAGTGATTTTCCCAGTAAGGACAGCATTTAGAAAGTGAAGCAACACTCCATTCACTACGCACATTGAATTGAAGTGTTGGAACAGACTGATTCTCTTTCAGAAAAATGAATGTGAGTTTCTTGTGAATGCTTGTAAGTAGCTTAAGGCACTTTCAAAGGAAAGTGATTGTCTCTGAAAGGACAGCATTTAGAAAGAGAAGCAACAATCCATTCATTTTGCACAGTGAATTGAAATGTTGGAACAGACTGCTTCTTTTTCAGAGAAACGCATGTGAATTTCTGTGGAATGCTTGTAAGTAGCTTAAGGCACTTTCAAAGGAAAGTGATTTTCTCTGAAAGGACAGCATTTAGAAAGTGAAGCAGCACTCCATTCACTTCGCACAGTGAATTGAAGTGTTGGAACAGACTGCTTTTCTTTCAGTGAAATGCATGTCAATTTCTGTTGAATGCTTGTAAGTAGCTTAAGGCACTTTCAAAGGAAAGTGATTTTCTCTGAAAGGACAGCATTTAGAAAGTGAAACAACACTCCATTCACTTCGCACAGTGAATTGAAGTGTTGGAACAGACAGCTTCTCTTTCTTAGAAACGCATTAGAGTTTCCTGTGAATGTGTGTAAGTAGCTTAAGGCACTTTCAAAGGAAAGTGATTTTCACTGAAAGGACAGCATTTAGAAAGTGATACAACACTCCATTCACTTCGCACAGTGAATTGAAGTGTTGGAATAGATTGCTTCTCTTTCAGTGAAACGCATGTGAATTTCTGTTGAATGCTTGTAAGTAGCTTAAGGCACTTTCAAAGGAAAGTGATTTTCTCTGAAAGGACAGCATTTAGAAAGTGAAGCAACACTCCATTCACTTTGCACAGTGAATTGAAGTGTTGGAACAGACAGCATCTCTTTCATAGAAACGCATTTGAGTTTCCTGTGAATGTGTGTAAGTAGCTTAAGGCACTTTCAAAGGAAAGTGATTTTCTCTGAAAGGACAGCATTTAGAAAGTGAAACAACACTCCATTCACTTCGCACAGTGAATTGAAGTGTTGGAACAGACTGCTTCTCTTTCAGAAAAATGCATGTGAGTTTCTTGTGAATGCTTGTAAGTAGCTTAAGGCACTTTCAAAGGAAAGTGATTGTCTCTGAAAGGACAGCATCTAGAAAGTGAAGCAACACTCCATTCACTTCGCACAGTGAATTGAAGTGTTGGAACAGACTGCTTCTTTTTCATAGAAACACATGTGAATTTCTATTGAATGCTTGTAAGTAGCTTAAGGCACTTTCAAAGGAAAGTGATTTTCTCTGAAAGGACAGCATTTAGAAAGTGAAGCAACACTCCATTCACTTCGCACAGTGAATTGAAGTGTTGGAACAGACTGCTTCTATTTCAGAGAAACGCATGTGAATTTCTGTGGAATGCTTGTAAGTAGCTTAAGGCACTTTCAAAGGAAAGTGATTTTCTCTGAAAGGACAGCATTTAGAAAGTGAAGCAGCACTCCATTCACTTCGCACTATGAATTGAAGTGTTGGAACAGACTGCTTCTCTTTCAGTGAAATGCATGTGAATTTCTGTTGAATGCTTGTAAGTAGCTTACGGCACTTTCAAAGGAAAGTGATTTTCTCTGAAAGGACAGCATTTAGAAAGTGAAACAACACTCCATTCACTTCGCACAGTGAATTGAAGTGTTGGAACAGACCACTTCTCTTTCAGAGAAACAGATATGAGTTTTTTGTGAATGCTTGTAAGTAGCTTAAGGCACTTACAAAGGAAAGTGATTTTCTCTGAAAGGACAGCATTTAGAAAGTGAAGCAACACTCCATTCACTTCGCACAGTGAATTGAAGTGTTGGAACAGACTGCTTCTCTTTCAGAGAAACGCATGTGAATTTCTATTGAATGCTTGTAAGTAGCTTTAGGCACTTTCAAAGGAAAGTGATTTTCCCAGAAAGGACAGCATTTAGAAAGTGAAGCAACACTCCATTCACTACGCACAGTGAATTGAAGTGTTGGAACAGACTGCTTCTCTTTCAGAAAAATGCATGTGAGTTTCTTGTGAATGCTTGTAAGTAGCTTAAGGCACTTTCAAAGGAAAGTGATTGTCTCTGAAGGGACAGCATTTAGAAAGTGAAGCAACACTCCATTCACTTCGCACAGTGAATTGAAGTGTTGGAACAGACTGCTTCTTTTTCAGAGAAACACATGTGAATTTCTATTGAATGCTTGTAAGTAGCTTAAGGCACTTTCAAAGGAAAGTGATTTTCTCTGAAAGGACAGAATTTAGAAAGTGAAGCACCACTCCATTCACTACGCACAGTGAATTGAAGTGTTGGAACAGACTGCTTCTCTTTCAGAAAAATGCATGTGAGTTTCTTGTGAATGCTTGTAAGTAGCTTAAGGCACTTTCAAAGGAAAGTGATTTTCTCTGAAAGGACAGCATTTAGAAAGTGAAGCAACACTCCATTCACTTCGCACAGTGAATTGAAGTGTTGGAACAGACTGCTTCTCTTTCAGAAAAATGCATGTGAGTTTCTTGTGAATGCTTGTAAGTAGCTTAAGGCACTTTCAAAGGAAAGTGATTGTCTCTGAAAGGACAGCATTTAGAAAGTGAAGCAACACTCCATTCACTTCGCACAGTGAATTGAAGTGTTGGAAGAGACTGCTTCTCTTTCAGTGAAACACATGTGAATTTCTGTTGAAAGATTGTAAGTAGCTTAAGGCACTTTCAAAGGAAAGTGATTTTCTCTGAAAGGACAGCATTTAGAAAGTGAAGCAACACTCCATTCACTTCGCAGAGTGAATTGAAGTGTTGGAACAGACAGCTTCTCTTTCATAGAAACGCATTTGAGTTTCCTGTGAATGTGTGTAAGTAGCTTAAGGCACTTTCAAAGGAAAGTGATTTTCTCTGAAAGGACAGCATTTAGAAAGTGAAGCAACACTCCATTCACTTCGCACAGTGAATTGAAGTGTTGGAACAGACTGCTTCTCTTTCAGTGAAACGCATGTGAGTTTCTTGTGAATGCTTGTAAGTAGCTTAAGGCACTTTCAAAGGAAAGTGATTGTCTCTGAAAGGACAGCATTTAGAAAGTGAAACAACACTCCATTCACTACGCACAGTGAATTGAAGTGTTGGAACAACTGCTTCTCTTTCAGAAAAATGCATGTGAGTTTCTTGTGAATGCTTGTAAGTAGCTTAAGGCACTTTCAAAGGAAAGTGATTTTCTCTGAAAGGACAGCATTTAGAAAGTGAAGCAACACTCCATTCACTTCGCACAGTGAATTGAAGTGTTGGAACAGACTGCTTCTTTTTCAGAGAAACGCATGTGAATTTCTGTGGAATGCTTGTAAGTAGCTTAAGGCACTTTCAAAGGAAAGTGATTTTCTCTGAAAGGACAGCATTTAGAAAGTGAAGCAGCACTCCATTCACTTCGCACAGTGAATTGAAGTGTTGGAACAGACTGCTTCTCTTTCAGTGAAACACATGTGAATTTCTGTTGAAAGCTTGTAAGTAGCTTAAGGCACTTTCAAAGGAAAGTGATTTTCTCTGAAAGGACAGCATTTAGAAAGTGAAGCAACACTCCATTCACTTCGCACAGTGAATTGAAGTGTTGGAACAGACTGCTTCTCTTTCAGAGAAACGCATGTGAATTTCTATTGAATGCTTGTAAGTAGCTTAAGGCACTTTCAAAGGAAAGTGATTTTCTCTGAAAGGACAGCATTTAGAAAGTGAAGCAACACTCCATTCACTACGCACAGTGAAATGAAGTGTTGGAACAGACTGCTTCTCTTTCAGAAAAATGCATGCGAGTTTCTTGTGAATTCTTGTAAGTAGCTTAAGGCACTTTCAAAGGAAAGTGATTTTCTCTGAAAGGACAGCGTTTAGAAAGTGAAGCAGCACTCCATTCACTTCGCACAGTGAATTGAAGTGTTGGAACAGACTGCTTCTCTTTCAGTGAAATGCATGTGAATTTCTGTTGAATGCTTGTAAGTAGCTTAAGGCACTTTCAAAGGAAAGTGATTTTCTCTGAAAGGACAGCATTTAGAAAGTGAAACAACACTCCATTCACATCGCACAGTGAATTGAAGTGTTGGAACAGGCAGCTTCTCTTTCATAGAAACGCATTTGAGTTTCCTGTGAATGTGTGTAAGTAGCTTAAGGCACTTTCAAAGGAAAGTGATTTTCTCTGAAAGGACAGCATTTAGAAAGTGAAGCAACACTGCATTCACTTCGCAGAGTGAATTGAAGTGTTGGAACAGACTGCTTCTCTTTCAGTGAAACGCATGTGAATTTCTGTTGAATGCTTGTAAGTAGCTTAAGGCACTTTCAAAGGAAAGTGATTTTCTCTGAAAGGACAGCATTTAGAAAGTGAAGCAACACTCCATTCACTTCGCACATTGAACTGAAGTGTTGGAACAGACAGCTTCTCTTTCATAGAAACGTATTTGAGTTTCCTGTGAATGTGTGTAAGTAGCTTAAGGCACTTTCAAAGGAAAGTGATTTTCTCTGAAAGGACAGCATTTGGAAAGTGAAACAACACTCCATTCACTTCGCACAGTGAATTGAAGTGTTGGAACAGACTGCTTCTCTTTCAGAGAAACGCATGTGAATTTCTGTGGAATGCTTGTAAGTAGCTTAAGTCACTTTCAAAGGAAAGTGATTTTCTCTGAAAGGACAGCATTTAGAAAGTGAAACAACACTCCATTCACTTCGCACAGTGAATTGAAGTGTTGGAACAGACCACTTTTCTTTCAGAGAAACAGATATGAGTTCTTTGTGAATGCTTGTAAGTAGCTTAAGGCACTTTCAAAGGAAAGTGATTTTCTCTGAAAGGACAGCATTTAGAAAGTGAAGCAACACTCCATTCACTTCGCACAGTGAATTGAAGTGTTGGAACAGACTGCTTCTCTTTCTGAGAAACGCATGTGAATTTCTATTGAATGCTTGTAAGTAGCTTTAGGCACTTTCAAAGGAAAGTGATTTTCCCAGTAAGGACAGCATTTAGAAAGTGAAGCAACACTCCATTCACTACGCACATTGAATTGAAGTGTTGGAACAGACTGATTCTCTTTCAGAAAAATGAATGTGAGTTTCTTGTGAATGCTTGTAAGTAGCTTAAGGCACTTTCAAAGGAAAGTGATTGTCTCTGAAAGGACAGCATTTAGAAAGAGAAGCAACAATCCATTCATTTTGCACAGTGAATTGAAATGTTGGAACAGACTGCTTCTTTTTCAGAGAAACGCATGTGAATTTCTGTGGAATGCTTGTAAGTAGCTTAAGGCACTTTCAAAGGAAAGTGATTTTCTCTGAAAGGACAGCATTTAGAAAGTGAAGGAGCACTCCATTCACTTCGCACAGTGAATTGAAGTGTTGGAAGAGACTGCTTCTCTTTCAGTGAAACACATGTGAATTTCTGTTGAAAGATTGTAAGTAGCTTAAGGCACTTTCAAAGGAAAGTGATTTTCTCTGAAAGGACAGCATTTAGAAAGTGAAGCAACACTCCATTCACTTCGCAGAGTGAATTGAAGTGTTGGAACAGACAGCTTCTCTTTCATAGAAACGCATTTGAGTTTCCTGTGAATGTGTGTAAGTAGCTTAAGGCACTTTCAAAGGAAAGTGATTTTCTCTGAAAGGACAGCATTTAGAAAGTGAAACAACACTCCATTCACTTCGCACAGTGAATTGAAGTGTTGGAACAGACTGCTTCTCTTTCAGTGAAACGCATGTGAATTTCTGTTGAATGCTTGTAAGTAGCTTAAGGCACTTTCAAAGGAAAGTGATTTTCTCTGAAAGGACAGCATTTAGAAAGTGAAGCAACACTCCATTCACTTCGCACAGTGAATTCAAGTGTTGGAACAGACAGCATCTCTTTCATAGAAACGCATTTGAGTTTCCTGTGAATGTGTGTAAGTAGCTTAAGGCACTTTCAAAGGAAAGTGATTTTCTCTGAAAGGACAGCATTTAGAAAGTGAAACAACACTCCATTCACTTCGCACAGTGAATTGAAGTGTTGGAACAGACTGCTTCTCTTTCAGAAAAATGCATGTGAGTTTCTTGTGAATGCTTGCAAGTAGCTTAAGGCACTTTCAAAGGAAAGTGATTGTCTCTGAAAGGACAGCATTTAGAAAGTGAAGCAACACTCCATTCACTTCGCACAGTGAATTGAAGTGTTGGAAGAGACTGCTTCTCTTTCAGTGAAACACATGTGAATTTCTGTTGAAAGATTGTATTTAGCTTAAGGCACTTTCAAAGGAAAGTGATTTTCTCCGAAAGGACAGCATTTAGAAAGTGAAGCAACACTCCATTCACTACGCACAGTGAAATGAAGTGTTGGAACAGACTGCTTCTCTTTCAGAAAAATGCATGCGAGTTTCTTGTGAATGCTTGTAAGTAGCTTAAGGCACTTTCAAAGGAAAGTGATTTTCTCTGAAAGGACAGCGTTTAGAAAGTGAAGCAGCACTCCATTCACTTCGCACAGTGAATTGAAGTGTTGGAACAGACTGCTTCTCTTTCAGTGAAACGCATGTGAATTTCTGTTGAATGCTTGTAAGTAGCTTAAGGCACTTTCAAAGGAAAGTGATTTTCTCTGAAAGGACAGCATTTAGAAAGTGAAGCAACACTCCATTCACTTCGCACATTGAACTGAAGTGTTGGAACAGACAGCTTCTCTTTCATAGAAACGTATTTGAGTTTCCTGTGAATGTGTGTAAGTAGCTTAAGGCACTTTCAAAGGAAAGTGATTTTCTCTGAAAGGACAGCATTTGGAAAGTGAAACAACACTCCATTCACTTCGCACAGTGAATTCAAGTGTTGGAACAGACAGCATCTCTTTCATAGAAACGCATTTGAGTTTCCTGTGAATGTGTGTAAGTAGCTTAAGGCACTTTCAAAGGAAAGTGATTTTCTCTGAAAGGACAGCATTTAGAAAGTGAAACAACACTCCATTCACTTCGCACAGTGAATTGAAGTGTTGGAACAGACTGCTTCTCTTTCAGAAAAATGCATGTGAGTTTCTTGTGAATGCTTGCAAGTAGCTTAAGGCACTTTCAAAGGAAAGTGATTGTCTCTGAAAGGACAGCATTTAGAAAGTGAAGCAATACTCCATTCACTTCGCACAGTGAATTGAAGTGTTGGAAGAGACTGCTTCTCTTTCAGTGAAACACATGTGAATTTCTGTTGAAAGATTGTATTTAGCTTAAGGCACTTTCAAAGGAAAGTGATTTTCTCCGAAAGGACAGCATTTAGAAAGTGAAGCAACACTCCATTCACTACGCACAGTGAAATGAAGTGTTGGAACAGACTGCTTCTCTTTCAGAAAAATGCATGCGAGTTTCTTGTGAATGCTTGTAAGTAGCTTAAGGCACTTTCAAAGGAAAGTGATTTTCTCTGAAAGGACAGCGTTTAGAAAGTGAAGCAGCACTCCATTCACTTCGCACAGTGAATTGAAGTGTTGGAACAGACTGCTTCTCTTTCAGTGAAATGCATGTGAATTTCTGTTGAATGCTTGTAAGTAGCTTAAGGCACTTTCAAAGGAAAGTGATTTTCTCTGAAAGGACAGCATTTAGAAAGTGAAACAACACTCCATTCACATCGCACAGTGAATTGAAGTGTTGGAACAGGCAGCTTCTCTTTCATAGAAATGCATTTGAGTTTCCTGTGAATGTGTGTAAGTAGCTTAAGGCACTTTCAAAGGAAAGTGATTTTCTCTGAAAGGACAGCATTTAGAAAGTGAAGCAACACTGCATTCACTTCGCAGAGTGAATTGAAGTGTTGGAACAGACTGCTTCTCTTTCAGTGAAACGCATGTGAATTTCTGTTGAATGCTTGTAAGTAGCTTAAGGCACTTTCAAAGGAAAGTGATTTTCTCTGAAAGGACAGCATTTAGAAAGTGAAGCAACACTCCATTCACTTCGCACATTGAACTGAAGTGTTGGAACAGACAGCTTCTCTTTCATAGAAACGTATTTGAGTTTCCTGTGAATGTGTGTAAGTAGCTTAAGGCACTTTCAAAGGAAAGTGATTTTCTCTGAAAGGACAGCATTTGGAAAGTGAAACAACACTCCATTCACTTCGCACAGTGAATTGAAGTGTTGGAACAGACTGCTTCTCTTTCAGAGAAACGCATGTGAATTTCTATGGAATGCTTGTAAGTAGCTTAAGTCACTTTCAAAGGAAAGTGATTTTCTCTGAAAGGACAGCATTTAGAAAGTGAAACAACACTCCATTCACTTCGCACAGTGAATTGAAGTGTTGGAACAGACCACTTTTCTTTCAGAGAAACAGATATGAGTTCTTTGTGAATGCTTGTAAGTAGCTTAAGGCACTTTCAAAGGAAAGTGATTTTCTCTGAAAGGACAGCATTTAGAAAGTGAAGCAACACTCCATTCACTTCGCACAGTGAATTGAAGTGTTGGAACAGACTGCTTCTCTTTCTGAGAAACGCATGTGAATTTCTATTGAATGCTTGTAAGTAGCTTTAGGCACTTTCAAAGGAAAGTGATTTTCCCAGTAAGGACAGCATTTAGAAAGTGAAACAACACTCCATTCACTACGCACATTGAATTGAAGTGTTGGAACAGACTGATTCTCTTTCAGAAAAATGAATGTGAGTTTCTTGTGAATGCTTGTAAGTAGCTTAAGGCACTTTCAAAGGAAAGTGATTGTCTCTGAAAGGACAGCATTTAGAAAGAGAAGCAACAATCCATTCACTTTGCACAGTGAATTGAAATGTTGGAACAGACTGCTTCTTTTTCAGAGAAACGCATGTGAATTTCTGTGGAATGCTTGTAAGTAGCTTAAGGCACTTTCAAAGGAAAGTGATTTTCTCTGAAAGGACAGCATTTAGAAAGTGAAGCAGCACTCCATTCACTTCGCACAGTGAATTGAAGTGTTGGAAGAGACTGCTTCTCTTTCAGTGAAACACATGTGAATTTCTGTTGAAAGATTGTAAGTAGCTTAAGGCACTTTCAAAGGAAAGTGATTTTCTCTGAAAGGACAGCATTTAGAAAGTGAAGCAACACTCCATTCACTTCGCAGAGTGAATTGAAGTGTTGGAACAGACAGCTTCTCTTTCATAGAAACGCATTTGAGTTTCCTGTGAATGTGTGTAAGTAGCTTAAGGCACTTTCAAAGGAAAGTGATTTTCTCTGAAAGGACAGCATTTAGAAAGTGAAACAACACTCCATTCACTTCGCAGAGTGAATTGAAGTGTTGGAACAGACTGCTTCTCTTTCAGTGAAACGCATGTGAATTTCTGTTGAATGCTTGTAAGTAGCTTAAGGCACTTTCAAAGGAAAGTGATTTTCTCTGAAAGGACAGCATTTAGAAAGTGAAGCAACACTCCATTCACTTCGCACAGTGAATTCAAGTGTTGGAACAGACAGCATCTCTTTCATAGAAACGCATTTGAGTTTCCTGTGAATGTGTGTAAGTAGCTTAAGGCACTTTCAAAGGAAAGTGATTTTCTCTGAAAGGACAGCATTTAGAAAGTGAAACAACACTCCATTCACTTCGCACAGTGAATTGAAGTGTTGGAACAGACTGCTTCTCTTTCAGAAAAATGCATGTGAGTTTCTTGTGAATGCTTGCAAGTAGCTTAAGGCACTTTCAAAGGAAAGTGATTGTCTCTGAAAGGACAGCATTTAGAAAGTGAAGCAACACTCCATTCACTTCGCACAGTGAATTGAAGTGTTGGAAGAGACTGCTTCTCTTTCAGTGAAACACATGTGAATTTCTGTTGAAAGATTGTAAGTAGCTTAAGGCACTTTCAAAGGAAAGTGATTTTCTCCGAAAGGACAGCATTTAGAAAGTGAAGCAACACTCCATTCACTTCGCAGAGTGAATTGAAGTGTTGGAACAGACAGCTTCTCTTTCATAGAAACGCATTTGAGTTTCCTGTGAATGTGTGTAAGTAGCTTAAGGCACTTTCAAAGGAAAGTGATTTTCTCTGAAAGGACAGCATTTAGAAAGTGAAACAACACTCCATTCACTTCGCACAGTGAATTGAAGTGTTGGAACAGACTGCTTCTCTTTCAGTGAAACGCATGTGAATTTCTGTTGAATGCTTGTAAGTAGCTTAAGGCACTTTCAAAGGAAAGTGATTTTCTCTGAAAGGACAGCATTTAGAAAGTGAAGCAACACTCCATTCACTTCGCACAGTGAATTCAAGTGTTGGAACAGACTGCTTCTTTTTCAGAGAAACGCATGTGAATTTCTGTGGAATGCTTGTAAGTAGCTTAAGGCACTTTCAAAGAAAGTGATTTTCTCTGAAAGGACAGCATTTAGAAAGTGAAGCAACACTGCATTCACTTCGCAGAGTGAATTGAAGTGTTGGAACAGACTGCTTCTCTTTCAGTGAAACGCATGTGAATTTCTGTTGAATGCTTGTAAGTAGCTTAAGGCACTTTCAAAGGAAAGTGATTTTCTCTGAAAGGACAGCATTTAGAAAGTGAAGCAACACTCCATTCACTTCGCACATTGAACTGAAGTGTTGGAACAGACAGCTTCTCTTTCATAGAAACGTATTTGAGTTTCCTGTGAATGTGTGTAAGTAGCTTAAGGCACTTTCAAAGGAAAGTGATTTTCTCTGAAAGGACAGCATTTGGAAAGTGAAACAACACTCCATTCACTTCGCACAGTGAATTGAAGTGTTGGAACAGACTGCTTCTCTTTCAGAGAAACGCATGTGAATTTCTGTGGAATGCTTGTAAGTAGCTTAAGTCACTTTCAAAGGAAAGTGATTTTCTCTGAAAGGACAGCATTTAGAAAGTGAAACAACACTCCATTCACTTCGCACAGTGAATTGAAGTGTTGGAACAGACCACTTTTCTTTCAGAGAAACAGATATGAGTTCTTTGTGAATGCTTGTAAGTAGCTTAAGGCACTTTCAAAGGAAAGTGATTTTCTCTGAAAGGACAGCATTTAGAAAGTGAAGCAACACTCCATTCACTTCGCACAGTGAATTGAAGTGTTGGAACAGACTGCTTCTCTTTCTGAGAAACGCATGTGAATTTCTATTGAATGCTTGTAAGTAGCTTTAGGCACTTTCAAAGGAAAGTGATTTTCCCAGTAAGGACAGCATTTAGAAAGTGAAGCAACACTCCATTCACTACGCACATTGAATTGAAGTGTTGGAACAGACTGATTCTCTTTCAGAAAAATGAATGTGAGTTTCTTGTGAATGCTTGTAAGTAGCTTAAGGCACTTTCAAAGGAAAGTGATTGTCTCTGAAAGGACAGCATTTAGAAAGAGAAGCAACAATCCATTCATTTTGCACAGTGAATTGAAATGTTGGAACAGACTGCTTCTTTTTCAGAGAAACGCATGTGAATTTCTGTGGAATGCTTGTAAGTAGCTTAAGGCACTTTCAAAGGAAAGTGATTTTCTCTGAAAGGACAGCATTTAGAAAGTGAAGGAGCACTCCATTCACTTCGCACAGTGAATTGAAGTGTTGGAAGAGACTGCTTCTCTTTCAGTGAAACACATGTGAATTTCTGTTGAAAGATTGTAAGTAGCTTAAGGCACTTTCAAAGGAAAGTGATTTTCTCTGAAAGGACAGCATTTAGAAAGTGAAGCAACACTCCATTCACTTCGCAGAGTGAATTGAAGTGTTGGAACAGACAGCTTCTCTTTCATAGAAACGCATTTGAGTTTCCTGTGAATGTGTGTAAGTAGCTTAAGGCACTTTCAAAGGAAAGTGATTTTCTCTGAAAGGACAGCATTTAGAAAGTGAAACAACACTCCATTCACTTCGCACAGTGAATTGAAGTGTTGGAACAGACTGCTTCTCTTTCAGTGAAACGCATGTGAATTTCTGTTGAATGCTTGTAAGTAGCTTAAGGCACTTTCAAAGGAAAGTGATTTTCTCTGAAAGGACAGCATTTAGAAAGTGAAGCAACACTCCATTCACTTCGCACAGTGAATTCAAGTGTTGGAACAGACAGCATCTCTTTCATAGAAACGCATTTGAGTTTCCTGTGAATGTGTGTAAGTAGCTTAAGGCACTTTCAAAGGAAAGTGATTTTCTCTGAAAGGACAGCATTTAGAAAGTGAAACAACACTCCATTCACTTCGCACAGTGAATTGAAGTGTTGGAACAGACTGCTTCTCTTTCAGAAAAATGCATGTGAGTTTCTTGTGAATGCTTGCAAGTAGCTTAAGGCACTTTCAAAGGAAAGTGATTGTCTCTGAAAGGACAGCATTTAGAAAGTGAAGCAACACTCCATTCACTTCGCACAGTGAATTGAAGTGTTGGAAGAGACTGCTTCTCTTTCAGTGAAACACATGTGAATTTCTGTTGAAAGATTGTATTTAGCTTAAGGCACTTTCAAAGGAAAGTGATTTTCTCCGAAAGGACAGCATTTAGAAAGTGAAGCAACACTCCATTCACTACGCACAGTGAAATGAAGTGTTGGAACAGACTGCTTCTCTTTCAGAAAAATGCATGCGAGTTTCTTGTGAATGCTTGTAAGTAGCTTAAGGCACTTTCAAAGGAAAGTGATTTTCTCTGAAAGGACAGCGTTTAGAAAGTGAAGCAGCACTCCATTCACTTCGCACAGTGAATTGAAGTGTTGGAACAGACTGCTTCTCTTTCAGTGAAACGCATGTGAATTTCTGTTGAATGCTTGTAAGTAGCTTAAGGCACTTTCAAAGGAAAGTGATTTTCTCTGAAAGGACAGCATTTAGAAAGTGAAGCAACACTCCATTCACTTCGCACATTGAACTGAAGTGTTGGAACAGACAGCTTCTCTTTCATAGAAACGTATTTGAGTTTCCTGTGAATGTGTGTAAGTAGCTTAAGGCACTTTCAAAGGAAAGTGATTTTCTCTGAAAGGACAGCATTTGGAAAGTGAAACAACACTCCATTCACTTCGCACAGTGAATTCAAGTGTTGGAACAGACAGCATCTCTTTCATAGAAACGCATTTGAGTTTCCTGTGAATGTGTGTAAGTAGCTTAAGGCACTTTCAAAGGAAAGTGATTTTCTCTGAAAGGACAGCATTTAGAAAGTGAAACAACACTCCATTCACTTCGCACAGTGAATTGAAGTGTTGGAACAGACTGCTTCTCTTTCAGAAAAATGCATGTGAGTTTCTTGTGAATGCTTGCAAGTAGCTTAAGGCACTTTCAAAGGAAAGTGATTGTCTCTGAAAGGACAGCATTTAGAAAGTGAAGCAACACTCCATTCACTTCGCACAGTGAATTGAAGTGTTGGAAGAGACTGCTTCTCTTTCAGTGAAACACATGTGAATTTCTGTTGAAAGATTGTATTTAGCTTAAGGCACTTTCAAAGGAAAGTGATTTTCTCCGAAAGGACAGCATTTAGAAAGTGAAGCAACACTCCATTCACTACGCACAGTGAAATGAAGTGTTGGAACAGACTGCTTCTCTTTCAGAAAAATGCATGCGAGTTTCTTGTGAATGCTTGTAAGTAGCTTAAGGCACTTTCAAAGGAAAGTGATTTTCTCTGAAAGGACAGCGTTTAGAAAGTGAAGCAGCACTCCATTCACTTCGCACAGTGAATTGAAGTGTTGGAACAGACTGCTTCTCTTTCAGTGAAATGCATGTGAATTTCTGTTGAATGCTTGTAAGTAGCTTAAGGCACTTTCAAAGGAAAGTGATTTTCTCTGAAAGGACAGCATTTAGAAAGTGAAACAACACTCCATTCACATCGCACAGTGAATTGAAGTGTTGGAACAGGCAGCTTCTCTTTCATAGAAACGCATTTGAGTTTCCTGTGAATGTGTGTAAGTAGCTTAAGGCACTTTCAAAGGAAAGTGATTTTCTCTGAAAGGACAGCATTTAGAAAGTGAAGCAACACTGCATTCACTTCGCAGAGTGAATTGAAGTGTTGGAACAGACTGCTTCTCTTTCAGTGAAACGCATGTGAATTTCTGTTGAATGCTTGTAAGTAGCTTAAGGCACTTTCAAAGGAAAGTGATTTTCTCTGAAAGGACAGCATTTAGAAAGTGAAGCAACACTCCATTCACTTCGCACATTGAACTGAAGTGTTGGAACAGACAGCTTCTCTTTCATAGAAACGTATTTGAGTTTCCTGTGAATGTGTGTAAGTAGCTTAAGGCACTTTCAAAGGAAAGTGATTTTCTCTGAAAGGACAGCATTTGGAAAGTGAAACAACACTCCATTCACTTCGCACAGTGAATTGAAGTGTTGGAACAGACTGCTTCTCTTTCAGAGAAACGCATGTGAATTTCTATGGAATGCTTGTAAGTAGCTTAAGTCACTTTCAAAGGAAAGTGATTTTCTCTGAAAGGACAGCATTTAGAAAGTGAAACAACACTCCATTCACTTCGCACAGTGAATTGAAGTGTTGGAACAGACCACTTTTCTTTCAGAGAAACAGATATGAGTTCTTTGTGAATGCTTGTAAGTAGCTTAAGGCACTTTCAAAGGAAAGTGATTTTCTCTGAAAGGACAGCATTTAGAAAGTGAAGCAACACTCCATTCACTTCGCACAGTGAATTGAAGTGTTGGAACAGACTGCTTCTCTTTCTGAGAAACGCATGTGAATTTCTATTGAATGCTTGTAAGTAGCTTTAGGCACTTTCAAAGGAAAGTGATTTTCCCAGTAAGGACAGCATTTAGAAAGTGAAACAACACTCCATTCACTACGCACATTGAATTGAAGTGTTGGAACAGACTGATTCTCTTTCAGAAAAATGAATGTGAGTTTCTTGTGAATGCTTGTAAGTAGCTTAAGGCACTTTCAAAGGAAAGTGATTGTCTCTGAAAGGACAGCATTTAGAAAGAGAAGCAACAATCCATTCACTTTGCACAGTGAATTGAAATGTTGGAACAGACTGCTTCTTTTTCAGAGAAACGCATGTGAATTTCTGTGGAATGCTTGTAAGTAGCTTAAGGCACTTTCAAAGGAAAGTGATTTTCTCTGAAAGGACAGCATTTAGAAAGTGAAGCAGCACTCCATTCACTTCGCACAGTGAATTGAAGTGTTGGAAGAGACTGCTTCTCTTTCAGTGAAACACATGTGAATTTCTGTTGAAAGATTGTAAGTAGCTTAAGGCACTTTCAAAGGAAAGTGATTTTCTCTGAAAGGACAGCATTTAGAAAGTGAAACAACACTCCATTCACTTCGCAGAGTGAATTGAAGTGTTGGAACAGACAGCTTCTCTTTCATAGAAACGCATTTGAGTTTCCTGTGAATGTGTGTAAGTAGCTTAAGGCACTTTCAAAGGAAAGTGATTTTCTCTGAAAGGACAGCATTTAGAAAGTGAAACAACACTCCATTCACTTCGCAGAGTGAATTGAAGTGTTGGAACAGACTGCTTCTCTTTCAGTGAAACGCATGTGAATTTCTGTTGAATGCTTGTAAGTAGCTTAAGGCACTTTCAAAGGAAAGTGATTTTCTCTGAAAGGACAGCATTTAGAAAGTGAAGCAACACTCCATTCACTTCGCACAGTGAATTCAAGTGTTGGAACAGACAGCATCTCTTTCATAGAAACGCATTTGAGTTTCCTGTGAATGTGTGTAAGTAGCTTAAGGCACTTTCAAAGGAAAGTGATTTTCTCTGAAAGGACAGCATTTAGAAAGTGAAACAACACTCCATTCACTTCGCACAGTGAATTGAAGTGTTGGAACAGACTGCTTCTCTTTCAGAAAAATGCATGTGAGTTTCTTGTGAATGCTTGCAAGTAGCTTAAGGCACTTTCAAAGGAAAGTGATTGTCTCTGAAAGGACAGCATTTAGAAAGTGAAGCAACACTCCATTCCCTTCGCACAGTGAATTGAAGTGTTGGAAGAGACTGCTTCTCTTTCAGTGAAACACATGTGAATTTCTGTTGAAAGATTGTAAGTAGCTTAAGGCACTTTCAAAGGAAAGTGATTTTCTCCGAAAGGACAGCATTTAGAAAGTGAAGCAACACTCCATTCACTTCGCAGAGTGAATTGAAGTGTTGGAACAGACAGCTTCTCTTTCATAGAAACGCATTTGAGTTTCCTGTGAATGTGTGTAAGTAGCTTAAGGCACTTTCAAAGGAAAGTGATTTTCTCTGAAAGGACAGCATTTAGAAAGTGAAACAACACTCCATTCACTTCGCACAGTGAATTGAAGTGTTGGAACAGACTGCTTCTCTTTCAGTGAAACGCATGTGAATTTCTGTTGAATGCTTGTAAGTAGCTTAAGGCACTTTCAAAGGAAAGTGATTTTCTCTGAAAGGACAGCATTTAGAAAGTGAAGCAACACTCCATTCACTTCGCACAGTGAATTCAAGTGTTGGAACAGACTGCTTCTTTTTCAGAGAAACGCATGTGAATTTCTGTGGAATGCTTGTAAGTAGCTTAAGGCACTTTCAAAGAAAGTGATTTTCTCTGAAAGGACAGCATTTAGAAAGTGAAGCAGCACTCCATCCACTTCGCACAGTGAATTGAAGTGTTGGAACAGACTGCTTCTCTTTCAGTGAAACACATGTGAATTTCTGTTGAAAGCTTGTAAGTAGCTTAAGGCACTTTCAAAGGAAAGTGATTTTCTCTGAAAGGACAGCATTTAGAAAGTGAAGCAACACTCCATTCACTTCGCACAGTGAATTGAAGTGTTGGAACAGACTGCTTTTCTTTCAGAGAAACGCATGTGAATTTCTATTGAATGCTTGTAAGTAGCTTAAGGCACTTTCAAAGGAAAGTGATTTTCTCTGAAAGGACAGCATTTAGAAAGTGAAGCAAAACTCCATTCACTACGCAGAGTGAATTGAAGTGTTGGAACAGACTGCTTCTCTTTCAGTGAAACGCATGTGAATTTCTGTTGAATGCTTGTAAGTAGCTTAAGGCACTTTCAAAGGAAAGTGATTTTCTCTGAAAGGACAGCATTTAGAAAGTGAAGCAACACTCCATTCACTTCGCACATTGAACTGAAGTGTTGGAACAGACAGCTTCTCTTTCATAGAAACGTATTTGAGTTTCCTGTGAATGTGTGTAAGTAGCTTAAGGCACTTTCAAAGGAAAGTGATTTTCTCTGAAAGGACAGCATTTGGAAAGTGAAACAACACTCCATTCACTTCGCACAGTGAATTGAAGTGTTGGAACAGACTGCTTCTCTTTCAGAGAAACGCATGTGAATTTCTGTGGAATGCTTGTAAGTAGCTTAAGTCACTTTCAAAGGAAAGTGATTTTCTCTGAAAGGACAGCATTTAGAAAGTGAAACAACACTCCATTCACTTCGCACAGTGAATTGAAGTGTTGGAACAGACCACTTCTCTTTCAGAGAAACAGATATGAGTTTTTTTGTGAATGCTTGTAAGTAGCTTAAGGCACTTTCAAAGGAAAGTGATTTTCTCTGAAAGGACAGCATTTAGAAAGTGAAGCAACACTCCATTCACATCGCACAGTGAATTGAAGTGTTGGAACAGACTGCTTCTCTTTCTGAGAAACGCATGTGAATTTCTATTGAATGCTTGTAAGCAGCTTTAGGCACTTTCAAAGGAAAGTGATTTTCCCAGTAAGGACAGCATTTAGAAAGTGAAGCAACACTCCATTCACTACGCACATTGAATTGAAGTGTTGGAACAGACTGATTCTCTTTCAGAAAAATGAATGTGAGTTTCTTGTGAATGCTTGTAAGTAGCTTAAGGCACTTTCAAAGGAAAGTGATTGTCTCTGAAAGGACAGCATTTAGAAAGAAAAGCAACAATCCATTCACTTTGCACAGTGAACTGAAGTGTTGGAACAGACTGCTTCTTTTTCAGAGAAACGCATGTGAATTTCTGTGGAATGCTTGTAAGTAGCTTAAGGCACTTTCAAAGGAAAGTGATTTTCTCTGAAAGGACAGCATTTAGAAAGTGAAGCAGCACTCCATTCACTTCGCACAGTGAATTGAAGTGTTGGAACAGACTGCTTCTCTTTCAGTGAAATGCATGTGAATTTCTGTTGAATGCTTGTAAGTAGCTTAAGGCACTTTCAAAGGAAAGTGATTTCCTCTGAAAGGACAGCATTTAGAAAGTGAAGCAACACTCCATTCACTTCGCACAGTGAATTGAAGTGTTGGAAGAGACTGCTTCTCTTTCAGTGAAACACATGTGAATTTCTGTTGAAAGATTGTAAGTAGCTTAAGGCACTTTCAAAGGAAAGTGATTTTCTCTGAAAGGACAGCATTTAGAAAGTGAAGCAACACTCCATTCACTTCGCAGAGTGAATTGAAGTGTTGGAACAGACACCTTCTCTTTCATAGAAACGCATTTGAGTTTCCTGTGAATGTGTGTAAGTAGCTTAAGGCACTTTCAAAGGAAAGTGATTTTCTCTGAAAGGACAGCATTTAGAAAGTGAAGCAACACTCCATTCACTTCGCACAGTGAATTGAAGTGTTGGAACAGACTGCTTCTCTTTCAGTGAAACGCATGTGAATTTCTGTTGAATGCTTGTAAGTAGCTTAAGGCACTTTCAAAGGAAAGTGATTTTCTCTGAAAGGACAGCATTTAGAAAGTGAAGCAACACTCCATTCACTTCGCACAGTGAATTCAAGTGTTGGAACAGACAGCATCTCTTTCATAGAAACGCATTTGAGTTTCCTGTGAATGTGTGTAAGTAGCTTAAGGCACTTTCAAAGGAAAGTGATTTTCTCTGAAAGGACAGCATTTAGAAAGTGAAACAACACTCCATTCACTTCGCACAGTGAATTGAAGTGTTGGAACAGACTGCTTCTCTTTCAGAAAAATGCATGTGAGTTTCTTGTGAATGCTTGTAAGTAGCTTAAGGCACTTTCAAAGGAAAGTGATTTTCTCTGAAAGGACAGCATTTAGAAAGTGAAACAACACTCCATTCACTTCGCACAGTGAATTGAAGTGTTGGAACAGACTGCTTCTCTTTCAGTGAAACGCATGTGAATTTCTGTTGAATGCTTGTAAGTAGCTTAAGGCACTTTCAAAGGAAAGTGATTTTCTCTGAAAGGACAGCATTTAGAAAGTGAAGCAACACTCCATTCACTTCGCACAGTGAATTCAAGTGTTGGAACAGACTGCTTCTTTTTCAGAGAAACGCATGTGAATTTCTGTGGAATGCTTGTAAGTAGCTTAAGGCACTTTCAAAGAAAGTGATTTTCTCTGAAAGGACAGCATTTAGAAAGTGAAGCAGCACTCCATCCACTTCGCACAGTGAATTGAAGTGTTGGAACAGACTGCTTCTCTTTCAGTGAAACACATGTGAATTTCTGTTGAAAGCTTGTAAGTAGCTTAAGGCACTTTCAAAGGAAAGTGATTTTCTCTGAAAGGACAGCATTTAGAAAGTGAAGCAACACTCCATTCACTTCGCACAGTGAATTGAAGTGTTGGAACAGACTGCTTTTCTTTCAGAGAAACGCATGTGAATTTCTATTGAATGCTTGTAAGTAGCTTAAGGCACTTTCAAAGGAAAGTGATTTTCTCTGAAAGGACAGCATTTAGAAAGTGAAGCAAAACTCCATTCACTACGCAGAGTGAATTGAAGTGTTGGAACAGACTGCTTCTCTTTCAGTGAAACGCATGTGAATTTCTGTTGAATGCTTGTAAGTAGCTTAAGGCACTTTCAAAGGAAAGTGATTTTCTCTGAAAGGACAGCATTTAGAAAGTGAAGCAACACTCCATTCACTTCGCACATTGAACTGAAGTGTTGGAACAGACAGCTTCTCTTTCATAGAAACGTATTTGAGTTTCCTGTGAATGTGTGTAAGTAGCTTAAGGCACTTTCAAAGGAAAGTGATTTTCTCTGAAAGGACAGCATTTGGAAAGTGAAACAACACTCCATTCACTTCGCACAGTGAATTGAAGTGTTGGAACAGACTGCTTCTCTTTCAGAGAAACGCATGTGAATTTCTGTGGAATGCTTGTAAGTAGCTTAAGTCACTTTCAAAGGAAAGTGATTTTCTCTGAAAGGACAGCATTTAGAAAGTGAAACAACACTCCATTCACTTCGCACAGTGAATTGAAGTGTTGGAACAGACCACTTCTCTTTCAGAGAAACAGATATGAGTTTTTTGTGAATGCTTGTAAGTAGCTTAAGGCACTTTCAAAGGAAAGTGATTTTCTCTGAAAGGACAGCATTTAGAAAGTGAAGCAACACTCCATTCACATCGCACAGTGAATTGAAGTGTTGGAACAGACTGCTTCTCTTTCTGAGAAACGCATGTGAATTTCTATTGAATGCTTGTAAGCAGCTTTAGGCACTTTCAAAGGAAAGTGATTTTCCCAGTAAGGACAGCATTTAGAAAGTGAAGCAACACTCCATTCACTACGCACATTGAATTGAAGTGTTGGAACAGACTGATTCTCTTTCAGAAAAATGAATGTGAGTTTCTTGTGAATGCTTGTAAGTAGCTTAAGGCACTTTCAAAGGAAAGTGATTGTCTCTGAAAGGACAGCATTTAGAAAGAAAAGCAACAATCCATTCACTTTGCACAGTGAACTGAAGTGTTGGAACAGACTGCTTCTTTTTCAGAGAAACGCATGTGAATTTCTGTGGAATGCTTGTAAGTAGCTTAAGGCACTTTCAAAGGAAAGTGATTTTCTCTGAAAGGACAGCATTTAGAAAGTGAAGCAGCACTCCATTCACTTCGCACAGTGAATTGAAGTGTTGGAACAGACTGCTTCTCTTTCAGTGAAATGCATGTGAATTTCTGTTGAATGCTTGTAAGTAGCTTAAGGCACTTTCAAAGGAAAGTGATTTCCTCTGAAAGGACAGCATTTAGAAAGTGAAGCAACACTCCATTCACTTCGCACAGTGAATTGAAGTGTTGGAAGAGACTGCTTCTCTTTCAGTGAAACACATGTGAATTTCTGTTGAAAGATTGTAAGTAGCTTAAGGCACTTTCAAAGGAAAGTGATTTTCTCTGAAAGGACAGCATTTAGAAAGTGAAGCAACACTCCATTCACTTCGCAGAGTGAATTGAAGTGTTGGAACAGACACCTTCTCTTTCATAGAAACGCATTTGAGTTTCCTGTGAATGTGTGTAAGTAGCTTAAGGCACTTTCAAAGGAAAGTGATTTTCTCTGAAAGGACAGCATTTAGAAAGTGAAGCAACACTCCATTCACTTCGCACAGTGAATTGAAGTGTTGGAACAGACTGCTTCTCTTTCAGTGAAACGCATGTGAATTTCTGTTGAATGCTTGTAAGTAGCTTAAGGCACTTTCAAAGGAAAGTGATTTTCTCTGAAAGGACAGCATTTAGAAAGTGAAGCAACACTCCATTCACTTCGCACAGTGAATTCAAGTGTTGGAACAGACAGCATCTCTTTCATAGAAACGCATTTGAGTTTCCTGTGAATGTGTGTAAGTAGCTTAAGGCACTTTCAAAGGAAAGTGATTTTCTCTGAAAGGACAGCATTTAGAAAGTGAAACAACACTCCATTCACTTCGCACAGTGAATTGAAGTGTTGGAACAGACTGCTTCTCTTTCAGAAAAATGCATGTGAGTTTCTTGTGAATGCTTGTAAGTAGCTTAAGGCACTTTCAAAGGAAAGTGATTTTCTCTGAAAGGACAGCATTTAGAAAGTGAAACAACACTCCATTCACTACGCACAGTGAATTGAAGTGTTGGAACAGACTGCTTCTCTTTCAGAAAAATGCATGTGAGTTTCTTGTGAATGCTTGTAAGTAGCTTAAGGCACTTTCAAAGGAAAGTGATTTTCTCTGAAAGGACAGCATTTAGAAAGTGAAGCAACACTCCATTCACTTCGCACAGTGAATTGAAGTGTTGGAACAGACTGCTTCTTTTTCAGAGAAACGCATGTGAATTTCTGTGGAATGCTTGTAAGTAGCTTAAGGCACTTTCAAAGGAAAGTGATTTTCTCTGAAAGGACAGCATTTAGAAAGTGAAGCAGCACTCCATTCACTTCGCACAGTGAATTGAAGTGTTGGAACAGACTGCTTCTCTTTCAGTGAAACACATGTGAATTTCTGTTGAAAGCTTGTAAGTAGCTTAAGGCACTTTCAAAGGAAAGTGATTTTCTCTGAAAGGACAGCATTTAGAAAGTGAAGCAACACTCCATTCACTTCGCACAGTGAATTGAAGTGTTGGAACAGACTGCTTCTCTTTCAGAGAAACGCATGTGAATTTCTATTGAATGCTTGTAAGTAGCTTAAGGCACTTTCAAAGGAAAGTGATTTTCTCTGAAAGGACAGCATTTAGAAAGTGAAGCAACACTCCATTCACTACGCACAGTGAAATGAAGTGTTGGAACAGACTGCTTCTCTTTCAGAAAAATGCATGTGAGTTTCTTGTGAATGCTTGTAAGTAGCTTAAGGCACTTTCAAAGGAAAGTGATTTTCTCTGAAAGGACAGCGTTTAGAAAGTGAAGCAGCACTCCATTCACTTCGCACAGTGAATTGAAGTGTTGGAACAGACTGCTTCTCTTTCAGTGAAATGCATGTGAATTTCTGTTGAATGCTTGTAAGTAGCTTAAGGCACTTTCAAAGGAAAGTGATTTTCTCTGAAAGGACAGCATTTAGAAAGTGAAACTACACTCCATTCACATCGCACAGTGAATTGAAGTGTTGGAACAGGCAGCTTCTCTTTCATAGAAACGCATTTGAGTTTCCTGTGAATGTGTGTAAGTAGCTTAAGGCACTTTCAAAGGAAAGTGATTTTCTCTGAAAGGACAGCATTTGGAAAGTGAAGCAACACTGCATTCACTTCGCAGAGTGAATTGAAGTGTTGGAACAGACTGCTTCTCTTTCAGTGAAACGCATGTGAATTTCTGTTGAATGCTTGTAAGTAGCTTAAGGCACTTTCAAAGGAAAGTGATTTTCTCTGAAAGGACAGCATTTAGAAAGTGAAGCAACACTCCATTCACTTCGCACATTGAACTGAAGTGTTGGAACAGACAGCTTCTCTTTCATAGAAACGTATTTGAGTTTCCTGTGAATGTGTGTAAGTAGCTTAAGGCACTTTCAAAGGAAAGTGATTTTCTCTGAAAGGACAGCATTTGGAAAGTGAAACAACACTCCATTCACTTCGCACAGTGAATTGAAGTGTTGGAACAGACTGCTTCTCTTTCAGAGAAACGCATGTGAATTTCTGTGGAATGCTTGTAAGTAGCTTAAGTCACTTTCAAAGGAAAGTGATTTTCTCTGAAAGGACAGCATTTAGAAAGTGAAACAACACTCCATTCACTTCGCACAGTGAATTGAAGTGTTGGAACAGACCACTTCTCTTTCAGAGAAACAGATATGAGTTCTTTGTGAATGCTTGTAAGTAGCTTAAGGCACTTTCAAAGGAAAGTGATTTTCTCTGAAAAGACAGCATTTAGAAATTGAAGCAACACTCCATTCACTTCGCACAGTGAATTGAAGTGTTGGAACAGACTGCTTCTCTTTCTGAGAAACGCATGTGAATTTCTATTGAATGCTTGTAAGTAGCTTTAGGCACTTTCAAAGGAAAGTGATTTTCCCAGTAAGGACAGCATTTAGAAAGTGAAGCAACACTCCATTCACTACGCACATTGAATTGAAGTGTTGGAACAGACTGATTCTCTTTCAGAAAAATGAATGTGAGTTTCTTGTGAATGCTTGTAAGTAGCTTAAGGCACTTTCAAAGGAAAGTGATTGTCTCTGAAAGGACAGCATTTAGAAAGAGAAGCAACAATCCATTCACTTTGCACAGTGAATTGAAATGTTGGAACAGACTGCTTCTTTTTCAGAGAAACGCATGTGAATTTCTGTGGAATGCTTGTAAGTAGCTTAAGGCACTTTCAAAGGAAAGTGATTTTCTCTGAAAGGACAGCATTTAGAAAGTGAAGCAGCACTCCATTCACTTCGCACAGTGAATTGAAGTGTTGGAAGAGACTGCTTCTCTTTCAGTGAAACACATGTGAATTTCTGTTGAAAGATTGTAAGTAGCTTAAGGCACTTTCAAAGGAAAGTGATTTTCTCTGAAAGGACAGCATTTAGAAAGTGAAGCAACACTCCATTCACTTCGCAGAGTGAATTGAAGTGTTGGAACAGACAGCTTCTCTTTCATAGAAACGCATTTGAGTTTCCTGTGAATGTGTGTAAGTAGCTTAAGGCACTTTCAAAGGAAAGTGATTTTCTCTGAAAGGACAGCATTTAGAAAGTGAAACAACACTCCATTCACTTCGCACAGTGAATTGAAGTGTTGGAACAGACTGCTTCTCTTTCAGTGAAACGCATGTGAATTTCTGTTGAATGCTTGTAAGTAGCTTAAGGCACTTTCAAAGGAAAGTGATTTTCTCTGAAAGGACAGCATTTAGAAAGTGAAGCAACACTCCATTCACTTCGCACAGTGAATTCAAGTGTTGGAACAGACAGCATCTCTTTCATAGAAACGCATTTGAGTTTCCTGTGAATGTGTGTAAGTAGCTTAAGGCACTTTCAAAGGAAAGTGATTTTCTCTGAAGGACAGCATTTAGAAAGTGAAACAACACTCCATTCACTTCGCACAGTGAATTGAAGTGTTGGAACAGACTGCTTCTCTTTCAGAAAAATGCATGTGAGTTTCTTGTGAATGCTTGTAAGTAGCTTAAGGCACTTTCAAAGGAAAGTGATTGTCTCTGAAAGGACAGCATTTAGAAAGTGAAACAACACTCCATTCACTACGCACAGTGAATTGAAGTGTTGGAACAGACTGCTTCTCTTTCAGAAAAATGCATGTGAGTTTCTTGTGAATGCTTGTAAGTAGCTTAAGGCACTTTCAAAGGAAAGTGATTTTCTCTGAAAGGACAGCATTTAGAAAGTGAAGCAACACTCCATTCACTTCGCACAGTGAATTGAAGTGTTGGAACAGACTGCTTCTTTTTCAGAGAAACGCATGTGAATTTCTGTTGAATGCTTGTAAGTAGCTTAAGGCACTTTCAAAGGAAAGTGATTTTCTCTGAAAGGACAGCATTTAGAAAGTGAAGCAGCACTCCATTCACTTCGCACAGTGTATTGAAGTGTTGGAACAGACTGCTTCTCTTTCAGTGAAACACATGTGAATTTCTGTTGAAAGCTTGTAAGTAGCTTAAGGCACTTTCAAAGGAAAGTGATTTTCTCTGAAAGGACAGCATTTAGAAAGTGAAGCAACACTCCATTCACTTCGCACAGTGAATTGAATTTTTGGAACAGACTGCTTCTCTTTCAGAGAAACGCATGTGAATTTCTATTGAATGCTTGTAAGTAGCTTAAGGCACTTTCAAAGGAAAGTGATTTTCTCTGAAAGGACAGCATTTAGAAAGTGAAGCAACACTCCATTCACTACGCACAGTGAAATGAAGTGTTGGAACAGACTGCTTCTCTTTCAGAAAAATGCATGCGAGTTTCTTGTGAATGCTTGTAAGTAGCTTAAGGCACTTTCAAAGGAAAGTGATTTTCTCTGAAAGGACAGCGTTTAGAAAGTGAAGCAGCACTCCATTCACTTCGCACAGTGAATTGAAGTGTTGGAACAGACTGCTTCTCTTTCAGTGAAATGCATGTGAATTTCTGTTGAATGCTTGTAAGTAGCTTAAGGCACTTTCAAAGGAAAGTGATTTTCTCTGAAAGGACAGCATTTAGAAAGTGAAACAACACTCCATTCACATCGCACAGTGAATTGAAGTGTTGGAACAGGCAGTTTCTCTTTCATAGAAACGCATTTGAGTTTCCTGTGAATGTGTGTAAGTAGCTTAAGGCACTTTCAAAGGAAAGTGATTTTCTCTGAAAGGACAGCATTTAGAAAGTGAAGCAACACTCCATTCACTTCGCACAGTAAATTGAAGTGTTGGAACAGACTGCTTCTCTTTCAGTGAAACACATGTGAATTTCTGTTGAAAGCTTGTAAGTAGCTTAAGGCACTTTCAAAGGAAAGTGAATTTCTCTGAAAGGACAGCATTTAGAAAGTGAAGCAACACTCCATTCACTTCGCACAGTGAATTGAAGTGAAGGAACAGACTGCTTCTCTTTCAGAGAAACGCATGTGAATTTCTATTGAATGCTTGTAAGTAGCTTAAGGCACTTTCAAAGGAAAGTGATTTTCTCTGAAAGGACAGCATTTAGAATGTGAAGCAACACTCCATTCACTACGCACAGTGAAATGAAGTGTTGGAACAGACTGCTTCTCTTTCAGAAAATTGCATGCGAGTTTCTTGTGAATGCTTGTAAGTAGCTTAAGGCACTTTCAAAGGAAAGTGATTTTCTCTGAAAGGACAGCATTTAGAAAGTGAAGCAACACTCCATTCACTACGCACAGTGAATTGAAGTGTTGGAACAGACTTCTTCTCTTTCAGAGAATGCATGTGAGTTTCTTGTGAATGCTTGTAAGTAGCTTAAGGCACTTTCAAAGGAAAGTGATTTTCTCTGAAAGGACAGCATTTAGAAAGTGAAGCAACACTCCATTCACTTCGCACACTGAATTGAAGTGTTGGAACAGACTGCTTCTTTTTCAGAGAAACGCATGTGAATTTCTGTGGAATGCTTGTAAGTAGCTTAAGGCACTTTCAAAGGAAAGTGATTTTCTCTGAAAGGACAGCATTTAGAAAGTGAAGCAGCACTCCATTCACTTCGCACAGTGAATTGAAGTGTTGGAACAGACTGCTTCTCTTTCAGTGAAATGCATGTGAATTTCTGTTGAATGCTTGTAAGTAGCTTAATGCACTTTCAAAGGAAAGTGATTTTCTCTGAAAGGACAGCATTTAGAAAGTGAAACAACACTCCATTCACTTCGCACAGTGAATTGAAGTGTTGGAACAGACTGCTTCTCTTTCAGTGAAACACATGTGAATTTCTGTTGAAAGCTTGTAAGTAGCTTAAGGCACTTTCAAAGGAAAGTGATTTTCTCTGAAAGGACAGCATTTAGAAAGTGAAGCAACACTCCATTCACTTCGCACAGTGAATTGAAGTGTTGGAACAGACAGCTTCTCTTTCTTAGAAACGCATTTGAGTTTCCTGTGAATGTGTGTAAGTAGCTTAAGGCACTTTCAAAGGAAAGTGATTTTCTCTGAAAGGACAGCATTTAGAAAGTGATGCAACACTCCATTCACTTCGCACAGTGAATTGAAGTGTTGGAATAAACTGCTTCTCTTTCAGTGAAACGCATGTGAATTTCTGTGGAATGCTTGTAAGTAGCTTAAGGCACTTTCAAAGGAAAGTGATTTTCTCTGAAAGGACAGCATTTAGAAAGTGAAACAACACTCCATTCACTTCGCACAGTGAATTGAAGTGTTGGAACAGACTTCTTCTCTTTCAGAGAAACGCATGTGAATTTCTGTGGAATGCTTGTAATTAGCTTAAGGCACTTTCAAAGGAAAGTGATTTTCTCTGAAAGGACAGCATTTAGAAAGTGAAACAACACTCCATTCACTTCGCACAGTGAATTGAAGTGTTGGAACAGACTGCTTCTCTTTCAGAGAAACGCATGTGAATTTCTATTGAATGCTTGTAAGTAGCTTAAGGCACTTTCAGAGGAAAGTGATTTTCTCAGAAAGGACAGCATTTAGAAAGTGAAGCAACACTCCATTCACTACGCACAGTGAATTGAAGTGTTGGAACAGACTGCTTCTCTTTCAGAATAATGCATGTGAGTTTCTTGTGGATGCTTGTAAGTAGCTTAAGGCACTTTCAAAGGAAAGTGATTTTCTCTGAAAGGACAGCATTTAGAAAGTGAAGCAACACTCCATTCACTTCGCACAGTGAATTGAAGTGTTGGAACAGACTGCTTCTTTTTCAGAGAAACGCATGTGAATTTCTGTGGAATGCTTGTAAGTAGCTTAAGGCACTTTCAAAGGAAAGTGATTTTCTCTGAAAGGACAGCATTTAGAAAGTGAAGCAGCACTCCATTCACTTCGCACAGTGAATTGAAGTGTTGGAACAGACTGCTTTTCTTTCAGTGAAATGCATGTCAATTTCTGTTGAATGCTTGTAAGTAGCTTAAGGCACTTTCAAAGGAAAGTGATTTTCTCTGAAAGGACAGCATTTAGAAAGTGAAACAACACTCCATTCACTTCGCACAGTGAATTGAAGTGTTGGAACAGACAGCTTCTCTTTCTTAGAAACGCATTAGAGTTTCCTGTGAATGTGTGTAAGTAGCTTAAGGCACTTTCAAAGGAAAGTGATTTTCACTGAAAGGACAGCATTTAGAAAGTGATACAACACTCCATTCACTTCGCACAGTGAATTGAAGTGTTGGAATAGATTGCTTCTCTTTCAGTGAAACGCATGTGAATTTCTGTTGAATGCTTGTAAGTAGCTTAAGGCACTTTCAAAGGAAAGTGATTTTCTCTGAAAGGACAGGATTTAGAAAGTGAAGCAACACTCCATTCACTTTGCACAGTGAATTGAAGTGTTGGAACAGACAGCATCTCTTTCATAGAAACGCATTTGAGTTTCCTGTGAATGTGTGTAAGTAGCTTAAGGCACTTTCAAAGGAAAGTGATTTTCTCTGAAAGGACAGCATTTAGAAAGTGAAACAACACTCCATTCACTTCGCACAGTGAATTGAAGTGTTGGAACAGACTGCTTCTCTTTCAGAAAAATGCATGTGAGTTTCTTGTGAATGCTTGTAAGTAGCTTAAGGCACTTTCAAAGGAAAGTGATTGTCTCTGAAAGGACAGCATCTAGAAAGTGAAGCAACACTCCATTCACTTCGCACAGTGAATTGAAGTGTTGGAACAGACTGCTTCTTTTTCATAGAAACACATGTGAATTTCTATTGAATGCTTGTAAGTAGCTTAAGGCACTTTCAAAGGAAAGTGATTTTCTCTGAAAGGACAGCATTTAGAAAGTGAAGCAACACTCCATTCACTTCGCACAGTGAATTGAAGTGTTGGAACAGACTGCTTCTATTTCAGAGAAACGCATGTGAATTTCTGTGGAATGCTTGTAAGTAGCTTAAGGCACTTTCAAAGGAAAGTGATTTTCTCTGAAAGGACAGCATTTAGAAAGTGAAGCAGCACTCCATTCACTTCGCACTATGAATTGAAGTGTTGGAACAGACTGCTTCTCTTTCAGTGAAATGCATGTGAATTTCTGTTGAATGCTTGTAAGTAGCTTACGGCACTTTCAAAGGAAAGTGATTTTCTCTGAAAGGACAGCATTTAGAAAGTGAAACAACACTCCATTCACTTCGCACAGTGAATTGAAGTGTTGAAACAGACCACTTCTCTTTCAGAGAAACAGATATGAGTTTTTTGTGAATGCTTGTAAGTAGCTTAAGGCACTTACAAAGGAAAGTGATTTTCTCTGAAAGGACAGCATTTAGAAAGTGAAGCAACACTCCATTCACTTCGCACAGTGAATTGAAGTGTTGGAACAGACTGCTTCTCTTTCAGAGAAACGCATGTGAATTTCTATTGAATGCTTGTAAGTAGCTTTAGGCACTTTCAAAGGAAAGTGATTTTCCCAGAAAGGACAGCATTTAGAAAGTGAAGCAACACTCCATTCACTACGCACAGTGAATTGAAGTGTTGGAACAGACTGCTTCTCTTTCAGAAAAATGCATGTGAGTTTCTTGTGAATGCTTGTAAGTAGCTTAAGGCACTTTCAAAGGAAAGTGATTGTCTCTGAAGGGACAGCATTTAGAAAGTGAAGCAACACTCCATTCACTTCGCACAGTGAATTGAAGTGTTGGAACAGACTGCTTCTTTTTCAGAGAAACACATGTGAATTTCTATTGAATGCTTGTAAGTAGCTTAAGGCACTTTCAAAGGAAAGTGATTTTCTCTGAAAGGACAGAATTTAGAAAGTGAAGCACCACTCCATTCACTACGCACAGTGAATTGAAGTGTTGGAACAGACTGCTTCTCTTTCAGAAAAATGCATGTGAGTTTCTTGTGAATGCTTGTAAGTAGCTTAAGGCACTTTCAAAGGAAAGTGATTTTCTCTGAAAGGACAGCATTTAGAAAGTGAAGCAACACTCCATTCACTTCGCACAGTGAATTGAAGTGTTGGAACAGACTGCTTCTCTTTCAGAAAAATGCATGTGAGTTTCTTGTGAATGCTTGTAAGTAGCTTAAGGCACTTTCAAAGGAAAGTGATTGTCTCTGAAAGGACAGCATTTAGAAAGTGAAGCAACACTCCATTCACTTCGCACAGTGAATTGAAGTGTTGGAAGAGACTGCTTCTCTTTCAGTGAAACACATGTGAATTTCTGTTGAAAGATTGTAAGTAGCTTAAGGCACTTTCAAAGGAAAGTGATTTTCTCTGAAAGGACAGCATTTAGAAAGTGAAGCAACACTCCATTCACTTCGCAGAGTGAATTGAAGTGTTGGAACAGACAGCTTCTCTTTCATAGAAACGCATTTGAGTTTCCTGTGAATGTGTGTAAGTAGCTTAAGGCACTTTCAAAGGAAAGTGATTTTCTCTGAAAGGACAGCATTTAGAAAGTGAAGCAACACTCCATTCACTTCGCACAGTGAATTGAAGTGTTGGAACAGACTGCTTCTCTTTCAGTGAAACGCATGTGAGTTTCTTGTGAATGCTTGTAAGTAGCTTAAGGCACTTTCAAAGGAAAGTGATTGTCTCTGAAAGGACAGCATTTAGAAAGTGAAACAACACTCCATTCACTACGCACAGTGAATTGAAGTGTTGGAACAACTGCTTCTCTTTCAGAAAAATGCATGTGAGTTTCTTGTGAATGCTTGTAAGTAGCTTAAGGCACTTTCAAAGGAAAGTGATTTTCTCTGAAAGGACAGCATTTAGAAAGTGAAGCAACACTCCATTCACTTCGCACAGTGAATTGAAGTGTTGGAACAGACTGCTTCTTTTTCAGAGAAACGCATGTGAATTTCTGTGGAATGCTTGTAAGTAGCTTAAGGCACTTTCAAAGGAAAGTGATTTTCTCTGAAAGGACAGCATTTAGAAAGTGAAGCAGCACTCCATTCACTTCGCACAGTGAATTGAAGTGTTGGAACAGACTGCTTCTCTTTCAGTGAAACACATGTGAATTTCTGTTGAAAGCTTGTAAGTAGCTTAAGGCACTTTCAAAGGAAAGTGATTTTCTCTGAAAGGACAGCATTTAGAAAGTGAAGCAACACTCCATTCACTTCGCACAGTGAATTGAAGTGTTGGAACAGACTGCTTCTCTTTCAGAGAAACGCATGTGAATTTCTATTGAATGCTTGTAAGTAGCTTAAGGCACTTTCAAAGGAAAGTGATTTTCTCTGAAAGGACAGCATTTAGAAAGTGAAGCAACACTCCATTCACTACGCACAGTGAAATGAAGTGTTGGAACAGACTGCTTCTCTTTCAGAAAAATGCATGCGAGTTTCTTGTGAATTCTTGTAAGTAGCTTAAGGCACTTTCAAAGGAAAGTGATTTTCTCTGAAAGGACAGCGTTTAGAAAGTGAAGCAGCACTCCATTCACTTCGCACAGTGAATTGAAGTGTTGGAACAGACTGCTTCTCTTTCAGTGAAATGCATGTGAATTTCTGTTGAATGCTTGTAAGTAGCTTAAGGCACTTTCAAAGGAAAGTGATTTTCTCTGAAAGGACAGCATTTAGAAAGTGAAACAACACTCCATTCACATCGCACAGTGAATTGAAGTGTTGGAACAGGCAGCTTCTCTTTCATAGAAACGCATTTGAGTTTCCTGTGAATGTGTGTAAGTAGCTTAAGGCACTTTCAAAGGAAAGTGATTTTCTCTGAAAGGACAGCATTTAGAAAGTGAAGCAACACTGCATTCACTTCGCAGAGTGAATTGAAGTGTTGGAACAGACTGCTTCTCTTTCAGTGAAACGCATGTGAATTTCTGTTGAATGCTTGTAAGTAGCTTAAGGCACTTTCAAAGGAAAGTGATTTTCTCTGAAAGGACAGCATTTAGAAAGTGAAGCAACACTCCATTCACTTCGCACATTGAACTGAAGTGTTGGAACAGACAGCTTCTCTTTCATAGAAACGTATTTGAGTTTCCTGTGAATGTGTGTAAGTAGCTTAAGGCACTTTCAAAGGAAAGTGATTTTCTCTGAAAGGACAGCATTTGGAAAGTGAAACAACACTCCATTCACTTCGCACAGTGAATTGAAGTGTTGGAACAGACTGCTTCTCTTTCAGAGAAACGCATGTGAATTTCTGTGGAATGCTTGTAAGTAGCTTAAGTCACTTTCAAAGGAAAGTGATTTTCTCTGAAAGGACAGCATTTAGAAAGTGAAACAACACTCCATTCACTTCGCACAGTGAATTGAAGTGTTGGAACAGACCACTTTTCTTTCAGAGAAACAGATATGAGTTCTTTGTGAATGCTTGTAAGTAGCTTAAGGCACTTTCAAAGGAAAGTGATTTTCTCTGAAAGGACAGCATTTAGAAAGTGAAGCAACACTCCATTCACTTCGCACAGTGAATTGAAGTGTTGGAACAGACTGCTTCTCTTTCTGAGAAACGCATGTGAATTTCTATTGAATGCTTGTAAGTAGCTTTAGGCACTTTCAAAGGAAAGTGATTTTCCCAGTAAGGACAGCATTTAGAAAGTGAAGCAACACTCCATTCACTACGCACATTGAATTGAAGTGTTGGAACAGACTGATTCTCTTTCAGAAAAATGAATGTGAGTTTCTTGTGAATGCTTGTAAGTAGCTTAAGGCACTTTCAAAGGAAAGTGATTGTCTCTGAAAGGACAGCATTTAGAAAGAGAAGCAACAATCCATTCATTTTGCACAGTGAATTGAAATGTTGGAACAGACTGCTTCTTTTTCAGAGAAACGCATGTGAATTTCTGTGGAATGCTTGTAAGTAGCTTAAGGCACTTTCAAAGGAAAGTGATTTTCTCTGAAAGGACAGCATTTAGAAAGTGAAGGAGCACTCCATTCACTTCGCACAGTGAATTGAAGTGTTGGAAGAGACTGCTTCTCTTTCAGTGAAACACATGTGAATTTCTGTTGAAAGATTGTAAGTAGCTTAAGGCACTTTCAAAGGAAAGTGATTTTCTCTGAAAGGACAGCATTTAGAAAGTGAAGCAACACTCCATTCACTTCGCAGAGTGAATTGAAGTGTTGGAACAGACAGCTTCTCTTTCATAGAAACGCATTTGAGTTTCCTGTGAATGTGTGTAAGTAGCTTAAGGCACTTTCAAAGGAAAGTGATTTTCTCTGAAAGGACAGCATTTAGAAAGTGAAACAACACTCCATTCACTTCGCACAGTGAATTGAAGTGTTGGAACAGACTGCTTCTCTTTCAGTGAAACGCATGTGAATTTCTGTTGAATGCTTGTAAGTAGCTTAAGGCACTTTCAAAGGAAAGTGATTTTCTCTGAAAGGACAGCATTTAGAAAGTGAAGCAACACTCCATTCACTTCGCACAGTGAATTCAAGTGTTGGAACAGACAGCATCTCTTTCATAGAAACGCATTTGAGTTTCCTGTGAATGTGTGTAAGTAGCTTAAGGCACTTTCAAAGGAAAGTGATTTTCTCTGAAAGGACAGCATTTAGAAAGTGAAACAACACTCCATTCACTTCGCACAGTGAATTGAAGTGTTGGAACAGACTGCTTCTCTTTCAGAAAAATGCATGTGAGTTTCTTGTGAATGCTTGCAAGTAGCTTAAGGCACTTTCAAAGGAAAGTGATTGTCTCTGAAAGGACAGCATTTAGAAAGTGAAGCAACACTCCATTCACTTCGCACAGTGAATTGAAGTGTTGGAAGAGACTGCTTCTCTTTCAGTGAAACACATGTGAATTTCTGTTGAAAGATTGTATTTAGCTTAAGGCACTTTCAAAGGAAAGTGATTTTCTCCGAAAGGACAGCATTTAGAAAGTGAAGCAACACTCCATTCACTACGCACAGTGAAATGAAGTGTTGGAACAGACTGCTTCTCTTTCAGAAAAATGCATGCGAGTTTCTTGTGAATGCTTGTAAGTAGCTTAAGGCACTTTCAAAGGAAAGTGATTTTCTCTGAAAGGACAGCGTTTAGAAAGTGAAGCAGCACTCCATTCACTTCGCACAGTGAATTGAAGTGTTGGAACAGACTGCTTCTCTTTCAGTGAAACGCATGTGAATTTCTGTTGAATGCTTGTAAGTAGCTTAAGGCACTTTCAAAGGAAAGTGATTTTCTCTGAAAGGACAGCATTTAGAAAGTGAAGCAACACTCCATTCACTTCGCACATTGAACTGAAGTGTTGGAACAGACAGCTTCTCTTTCATAGAAACGTATTTGAGTTTCCTGTGAATGTGTGTAAGTAGCTTAAGGCACTTTCAAAGGAAAGTGATTTTCTCTGAAAGGACAGCATTTGGAAAGTGAAACAACACTCCATTCACTTCGCACAGTGAATTCAAGTGTTGGAACAGACAGCATCTCTTTCATAGAAACGCATTTGAGTTTCCTGTGAATGTGTGTAAGTAGCTTAAGGCACTTTCAAAGGAAAGTGATTTTCTCTGAAAGGACAGCATTTAGAAAGTGAAACAACACTCCATTCACTTCGCACAGTGAATTGAAGTGTTGGAACAGACTGCTTCTCTTTCAGAAAAATGCATGTGAGTTTCTTGTGAATGCTTGCAAGTAGCTTAAGGCACTTTCAAAGGAAAGTGATTGTCTCTGAAAGGACAGCATTTAGAAAGTGAAGCAACACTCCATTCACTTCGCACAGTGAATTGAAGTGTTGGAAGAGACTGCTTCTCTTTCAGTGAAACACATGTGAATTTCTGTTGAAAGATTGTATTTAGCTTAAGGCACTTTCAAAGGAAAGTGATTTTCTCCGAAAGGACAGCATTTAGAAAGTGAAGCAACACTCCATTCACTACGCACAGTGAAATGAAGTGTTGGAACAGACTGCTTCTCTTTCAGAAAAATGCATGCGAGTTTCTTGTGAATGCTTGTAAGTAGCTTAAGGCACTTTCAAAGGAAAGTGATTTTCTCTGAAAGGACAGCGTTTAGAAAGTGAAGCAGCACTCCATTCACTTCGCACAGTGAATTGAAGTGTTGGAACAGACTGCTTCTCTTTCAGTGAAATGCATGTGAATTTCTGTTGAATGCTTGTAAGTAGCTTAAGGCACTTTCAAAGGAAAGTGATTTTCTCTGAAAGGACAGCATTTAGAAAGTGAAACAACACTCCATTCACATCGCACAGTGAATTGAAGTGTTGGAACAGGCAGCTTCTCTTTCATAGAAACGCATTTGAGTTTCCTGTGAATGTGTGTAAGTAGCTTAAGGCACTTTCAAAGGAAAGTGATTTTCTCTGAAAGGACAGCATTTAGAAAGTGAAGCAAAACTGCATTCACTTCGCAGAGTGAATTGAAGTGTTGGAACAGACTGCTTCTCTTTCAGTGAAACGCATGTGAATTTCTGTTGAATGCTTGTAAGTAGCTTAAGGCACTTTCAAAGGAAAGTGATTTTCTCTGAAAGGACAGCATTTAGAAAGTGAAGCAACACTCCATTCACTTCGCACATTGAACTGAAGTGTTGGAACAGACAGCTTCTCTTTCATAGAAACGTATTTGAGTTTCCTGTGAATGTGTGTAAGTAGCTTAAGGCACTTTCAAAGGAAAGTGATTTTCTCTGAAAGGACAGCATTTGGAAAGTGAAACAACACTCCATTCACTTCGCACAGTGAATTGAAGTGTTGGAACAGACTGCTTCTCTTTCAGAGAAACGCATGTGAATTTCTGTGGAATGCTTGTAAGTAGCTTAAGTCACTTTCAAAGGAAAGTGATTTTCTCTGAAAGGACAGCATTTAGAAAGTGAAACAACACTCCATTCACTTCGCACAGTGAATTGAAGTGTTGGAACAGACCACTTTTCTTTCAGAGAAACAGATATGAGTTCTTTGTGAATGCTTGTAAGTAGCTTAAGGCACTTTCAAAGGAAAGTGATTTTCTCTGAAAGGACAGCATTTAGAAAGTGAAGCAACACTCCATTCACTTCGCACAGTGAATTGAAGTGTTGGAACAGACTGCTTCTCTTTCTGAGAAACGCATGTGAATTTCTATTGAATGCTTGTAAGTAGCTTTAGGCACTTTCAAAGGAAAGTGATTTTCCCAGTAAGGACAGCATTTAGAAAGTGAAGCAACACTCCATTCACTACGCACATTGAATTGAAGTGTTGGAACAGACTGATTCTCTTTCAGAAAAATGAATGTGAGTTTCTTGTGAATGCTTGTAAGTAGCTTAAGGCACTTTCAAAGGAAAGTGATTGTCTCTGAAAGGACAGCATTTAGAAAGAGAAGCAACAATCCATTCATTTTGCACAGTGAATTGAAATGTTGGAACAGACTGCTTCTTTTTCAGAGAAACGCATGTGAATTTCTGTGGAATGCTTGTAAGTAGCTTAAGGCACTTTCAAAGGAAAGTGATTTTCTCTGAAAGGACAGCATTTAGAAAGTGAAGCAGCACTCCATTCACTTCGCACAGTGAATTGAAGTGTTGGAAGAGACTGCTTCTCTTTCAGTGAAACACATGTGAATTTCTGTTGAAAGATTGTAAGTAGCTTAAGGCACTTTCAAAGGAAAGTGATTTTCTCTGAAAGGACAGCATTTAGAAAGTGAAGCAACACTCCATTCACTTCGCAGAGTGAATTGAAGTGTTGGAACAGACAGCTTCTCTTTCATAGAAACGCATTTGAGTTTCCTGTGAATGTGTGTAAGTAGCTTAAGGCACTTTCAAAGGAAAGTGATTTTCTCTGAAAGGACAGCATTTAGAAAGTGAAACAACACTCCATTCACTTCGCACAGTGAATTGAAGTGTTGGAACAGACTGCTTCTCTTTCAGTGAAACGCATGTGAATTTCTGTTGAATGCTTGTAAGTAGCTTAAGGCACTTTCAAAGGAAAGTGATTTTCTCTGAAAGGACAGCATTTAGAAAGTGAAGCAACACTCCATTCACTTCGCACAGTGAATTCAAGTGTTGGAACAGACAGCATCTCTTTCATAGAAACGCATTTGAGTTTCCTGTGAATGTGTGTAAGTAGCTTAAGGCACTTTCAAAGGAAAGTGATTTTCTCTGAAAGGACAGCATTTAGAAAGTGAAACAACACTCCATTCACTTCGCACAGTGAATTGAAGTGTTGGAACAGACTGCTTCTCTTTCAGAAAAATGCATGTGAGTTTCTTGTGAATGCTTGCAAGTAGCTTAAGGCACTTTCAAAGGAAAGTGATTGTCTCTGAAAGGACAGCATTTAGAAAGTGAAGCAACACTCCATTCACTTCGCACAGTGAATTGAAGTGTTGGAAGAGACTGCTTCTCTTTCAGTGAAACACATGTGAATTTCTGTTGAAAGATTGTATTTAGCTTAAGGCACTTTCAAAGGAAAGTGATTTTCTCCGAAAGGACAGCATTTAGAAAGTGAAGCAACACTCCATTCACTACGCACAGTGAAATGAAGTGTTGGAACAGACTGCTTCTCTTTCATTAAAATGCATGCGAGTTTCTTGTGAATGCTTGTAAGTAGCTTAAGGCACTTTCAAAGGAAAGTGATTTTCTCTGAAAGGACAGCGTTTAGAAAGTGAAGCAGCACTCCATTCACTTCGCACAGTGAATTGAAGTGTTGGAACAGACTGCTTCTCTTTCAGTGAAACGCATGTGAATTTCTGTTGAATGCTTGTAAGTAGCTTAAGGCACTTTCAAAGGAAAGTGATTTTCTCTGAAAGGACAGCATTTAGAAAGTGAAGCAACACTCCATTCACTTCGCACATTGAACTGAAGTGTTGGAACAGACAGCTTCTCTTTCATAGAAACGTATTTGAGTTTCCTGTGAATGTGTGTAAGTAGCTTAAGGCACTTTCAAAGGAAAGTGATTTTCTCTGAAAGGACAGCATTTGGAAAGTGAAACAACACTCCATTCACTTCGCACAGTGAATTCAAGTGTTGGAACAGACAGCATCTCTTTCATAGAAACGCATTTGAGTTTCCTGTGAATGTGTGTAAGTAGCTTAAGGCACTTTCAAAGGAAAGTGATTTTCTCTGAAAGGACAGCATTTAGAAAGTGAAACAACACTCCATTCACTTCGCACAGTGAATTGAAGTGTTGGAACAGACTGCTTCTCTTTCAGAAAAATGCATGTGAGTTTCTTGTGAATGCTTGCAAGTAGCTTAAGGCACTTTCAAAGGAAAGTGATTGTCTCTGAAAGGACAGCATTTAGAAAGTGAAGCAACACTCCATTCACTTCGCACAGTGAATTGAAGTGTTGGAACAGACTGCTTCTCTTTCAGTGAAACACATGTGAATTTCTGTTGAAAGATTGTATTTAGCTTAAGGCACTTTCAAAGGAAAGTGATTTTCTCCGAAAGGACAGCATTTAGAAAGTGAAGCAACACTCCATTCACTACGCACAGTGAAATGAAGTGTTGGAACAGACTGCTTCTCTTTCAGAAAAATGCATGCGAGTTTCTTGTGAATGCTTGTAAGTAGCTTAAGGCACTTTCAAAGGAAAGTGATTTTCTCTGAAAGGACAGCGTTTAGAAAGTGAAGCAGCACTCCATTCACTTCGCACAGTGAATTGAAGTGTTGGAACAGACTGCTTCTCTTTCAGTGAAATGCATGTGAATTTCTGTTGAATGCTTGTAAGTAGCTTAAGGCACTTTCAAAGGAAAGTGATTTTCTCTGAAAGGACAGCATTTAGAAAGTGAAACAACACTCCATTCACATCGCACAGTGAATTGAAGTGTTGGAACAGGCAGCTTCTCTTTCATAGAAACGCATTTGAGTTTCCTGTGAATGTGTGTAAGTAGCTTAAGGCACTTTCAAAGGAAAGTGATTTTCTCTGAAAGGACAGCATTTAGAAAGTGAAGCAACACTGCATTCACTTCGCAGAGTGAATTGAAGTGTTGGAACAGACTGCTTCTCTTTCAGTGAAACGCATGTGAATTTCTGTTGAATGCTTGTAAGTAGCTTAAGGCACTTTCAAAGGAAAGTGATTTTCTCTGAAAGGACAGCATTTAGAAAGTGAAGCAACACTCCATTCACTTCGCACATTGAACTGAAGTGTTGGAACAGACAGCTTCTCTTTCATAGAAACGTATTTGAGTTTCCTGTGAATGTGTGTAAGTAGCTTAAGGCACTTTCAAAGGAAAGTGATTTTCTCTGAAAGGACAGCATTTGGAAAGTGAAACAACACTCCATTCACTTCGCACAGTGAATTGAAGTGTTGGAACAGACTGCTTCTCTTTCAGAGAAACGCATGTGAATTTCTATGGAATGCTTGTAAGTAGCTTA
Organism: Myodes glareolus; assembly: GCF_982192425.1. Lineage (NCBI taxonomy): Eukaryota > Metazoa > Chordata > Mammalia > Rodentia > Cricetidae > Myodes > Myodes glareolus. The sequence goes on from NW_028263292.1 coordinate 86,317, forward strand.
AGTCACTTTCAAAGGAAAGTGATTTTCTCTGAAAGGACAGCATTTAGAAAGTGAAACAACACTCCATTCACTTCGCACAGTGAATTGAAGTGTTGGAACAGACCACTTTTCTTTCAGAGAAACAGATATGAGTTCTTTGTGAATGCTTGTAAGTAGCTTAAGGCACTTTCAAAGGAAAGTGATTTTCTCTGAAAGGACAGCATTTAGAAAGTGAAGCAACACTCCATTCACTTCGCACAGTGAATTGAAGTGTTGGAACAGACTGCTTCTCTTTCTGAGAAACGCATGTGAATTTCTATTGAATGCTTGTAAGTAGCTTTAGGCACTTTCAAAGGAAAGTGATTTTCCCAGTAAGGACAGCATTTAGAAAGTGAAACAACACTCCATTCACTACGCACATTGAATTGAAGTGTTGGAACAGACTGATTCTCTTTCAGAAAAATGAATGTGAGTTTCTTGTGAATGCTTGTAAGTAGCTTAAGGCACTTTCAAAGGAAAGTGATTGTCTCTGAAAGGACAGCATTTAGAAAGAGAAGCAACAATCCATTCACTTTGCACAGTGAATTGAAATGTTGGAACAGACTGCTTCTTTTTCAGAGAAACGCATGTGAATTTCTGTGGAATGCTTGTAAGTAGCTTAAGGCACTTTCAAAGGAAAGTGATTTTCTCTGAAAGGACAGCATTTAGAAAGTGAAGCAGCACTCCATTCACTTCGCACAGTGAATTGAAGTGTTGGAAGAGACTGCTTCTCTTTCAGTGAAACACATGTGAATTTCTGTTGAAAGATTGTAAGTAGCTTAAGGCACTTTCAAAGGAAAGTGATTTTCTCTGAAAGGACAGCATTTAGAAAGTGAAACAACACTCCATTCACTTCGCAGAGTGAATTGAAGTGTTGGAACAGACAGCTTCTCTTTCATAGAAACGCATTTGAGTTTCCTGTGAATGTGTGTAAGTAGCTTAAGGCACTTTCAAAGGAAAGTGATTTTCTCTGAAAGGACAGCATTTAGAAAGTGAAACAACACTCCATTCACTTCGCAGAGTGAATTGAAGTGTTGGAACAGACTGCTTCTCTTTCAGTGAAACGCATGTGAATTTCTGTTGAATGCTTGTAAGTAGCTTAAGGCACTTTCAAAGGAAAGTGATTTTCTCTGAAAGGACAGCATTTAGAAAGTGAAGCAACACTCCATTCACTTCGCACAGTGAATTCAAGTGTTGGAACAGACAGCATCTCTTTCATAGAAACGCATTTGAGTTTCCTGTGAATGTGTGTAAGTAGCTTAAGGCACTTTCAAAGGAAAGTGATTTTCTCTGAAAGGACAGCATTTAGAAAGTGAAACAACACTCCATTCACTTCGCACAGTGAATTGAAGTGTTGGAACAGACTGCTTCTCTTTCAGAAAAATGCATTTAGAAAGTGAAGCAACACTCCATTCACTTCGCACAGTGAATTCAAGTGTTGGAACAGACTGCTTTTCTTTTCAGAGAAACGCATGTGAATTTCTATTGAATGCTTGTAAGTAGCTTAAGGCACTTTCAAAGAAAGTGATTTTCTCTGAAAGGACAGCATTTAGAAAGTGAAGCAGCACTCCATCCACTTCGCACAGTGAATTGAAGTGTTGGAACAGACTGCTTCTCTTTCAGTGAAACACATGTGAATTTCTGTTGAAAGCTTGTAAGTAGCTTAAGGCACTTTCAAAGGAAAGTGATTTTCTCTGAAAGGACAGCATTTAGAAAGTGAAGCAACACTCCATTCACTTCGCACAGTGAATTGAAGTGTTGGAACAGACTGCTTTTCTTTTCAGAGAAACGCATGTGAATTTCTATTGAATGCTTGTAAGTAGCTTAAGGCACTTTCAAAGGAAAGTGATTTTCTCTGAAAGGACAGCATTTAGAAAGTGAAGCAAAACTCCATTCACTACGCAGAGTGAATTGAAGTGTTGGAACAGACTGCTTCTCTTTCTGAGAAACGCATGTGAATTTCTATTGAATGCTTGTAAGCAGCTTTAGGCACTTTCAAAGGAAAGTGATTTTCCCAGTAAGGACAGCATTTAGAAAGTGAAGCAACACTCCATTCACTACGCACATTGAATTGAAGTGTTGGAACAGACTGATTCTCTTTCAGAAAAATGAATGTGAGTTTCTTGTGAATGCTTGTAAGTAGCTTAAGGCACTTTCAAAGGAAAGTGATTGTCTCTGAAAGGACAGCATTTAGAAAGAAAAGCAACAATCCATTCACTTTGCACAGTGAACTGAAGTGTTGGAACAGACTGCTTCTTTTTCAGAGAAACGCATGTGAATTTCTGTGGAATGCTTGTAAGTAGCTTAAGGCACTTTCAAAGGAAAGTGATTTTCTCTGAAAGGACAGCATTTAGAAAGTGAAGCAGCACTCCATTCACTTCGCACAGTGAATTGAAGTGTTGGAACAGACTGCTTCTCTTTCAGTGAAATGCATGTGAATTTCTGTTGAATGCTTGTAAGTAGCTTAAGGCACTTTCAAAGGAAAGTGATTTCCTCTGAAAGGACAGCATTTAGAAAGTGAAGCAACACTCCATTCACTTCGCACAGTGAATTGAAGTGTTGGAAGAGACTGCTTCTCTTTCAGTGAAACACATGTGAATTTCTGTTGAAAGATTGTAAGTAGCTTAAGGCACTTTCAAAGGAAAGTGATTTTCTCTGAAAGGACAGCATTTAGAAAGTGAAGCAACACTCCATTCACTTCGCAGAGTGAATTGAAGTGTTGGAACAGACACCTTCTCTTTCATAGAAACGCATTTGAGTTTCCTGTGAATGTGTGTAAGTAGCTTAAGGCACTTTCAAAGGAAAGTGATTTTCTCTGAAAGGACAGCATTTAGAAAGTGAAGCAACACTCCATTCACTTCGCACAGTGAATTGAAGTGTTGGAACAGACTGCTTCTCTTTCAGTGAAACGCATGTGAATTTCTGTTGAATGCTTGTAAGTAGCTTAAGGCACTTTCAAAGGAAAGTGATTTTCTCTGAAAGGACAGCATTTAGAAAGTGAAGCAACACTCCATTCACTTCGCACAGTGAATTCAAGTGTTGGAACAGACAGCATCTCTTTCATAGAAACGCATTTGAGTTTCCTGTGAATGTGTGTAAGTAGCTTAAGGCACTTTCAAAGGAAAGTGATTTTCTCTGAAAGGACAGCATTTAGAAAGTGAAACAACACTCCATTCACTTCGCACAGTGAATTGAAGTGTTGGAACAGACTGCTTCTCTTTCAGAAAAATGCATGTGAGTTTCTTGTGAATGCTTGTAAGTAGCTTAAGGCACTTTCAAAGGAAAGTGATTTTCTCTGAAAGGACAGCATTTAGAAAGTGAAACAACACTCCATTCACTACGCACAGTGAATTGAAGTGTTGGAACAGACTGCTTCTCTTTCAGAAAAATGCATGTGAGTTTCTTGTGAATGCTTGTAAGTAGCTTAAGGCACTTTCAAAGGAAAGTGATTTTCTCTGAAAGGACAGCATTTAGAAAGTGAAGCAACACTCCATTCACTTCGCACAGTGAATTGAAGTGTTGGAACAGACTGCTTCTTTTTCAGAGAAACGCATGTGAATTTCTGTGGAATGCTTGTAAGTAGCTTAAGGCACTTTCAAAGGAAAGTGATTTTCTCTGAAAGGACAGCATTTAGAAAGTGAAGCAGCACTCCATTCACTTCGCACAGTGAATTGAAGTGTTGGAACAGACTGCTTCTCTTTCAGTGAAACACATGTGAATTTCTGTTGAAAGCTTGTAAGTAGCTTAAGGCACTTTCAAAGGAAAGTGATTTTCTCTGAAAGGACAGCATTTAGAAAGTGAAGCAACACTCCATTCACTTCGCACAGTGAATTGAAGTGTTGGAACAGACTGCTTCTCTTTCAGAGAAACGCATGTGAATTTCTATTGAATGCTTGTAAGTAGCTTAAGGCACTTTCAAAGGAAAGTGATTTTCTCTGAAAGGACAGCATTTAGAAAGTGAAGCAACACTCCATTCACTACGCACAGTGAAATGAAGTGTTGGAACAGACTGCTTCTCTTTCAGAAAAATGCATGTGAGTTTCTTGTGAATGCTTGTAAGTAGCTTAAGGCACTTTCAAAGGAAAGTGATTTTCTCTGAAAGGACAGCGTTTAGAAAGTGAAGCAGCACTCCATTCACTTCGCACAGTGAATTGAAGTGTTGGAACAGACTGCTTCTCTTTCAGTGAAATGCATGTGAATTTCTGTTGAATGCTTGTAAGTAGCTTAAGGCACTTTCAAAGGAAAGTGATTTTCTCTGAAAGGACAGCATTTAGAAAGTGAAACTACACTCCATTCACATCGCACAGTGAATTGAAGTGTTGGAACAGGCAGCTTCTCTTTCATAGAAACGCATTTGAGTTTCCTGTGAATGTGTGTAAGTAGCTTAAGGCACTTTCAAAGGAAAGTGATTTTCTCTGAAAGGACAGCATTTGGAAAGTGAAGCAACACTGCATTCACTTCGCAGAGTGAATTGAAGTGTTGGAACAGACTGCTTCTCTTTCAGTGAAACGCATGTGAATTTCTGTTGAATGCTTGTAAGTAGCTTAAGGCACTTTCAAAGGAAAGTGATTTTCTCTGAAAGGACAGCATTTAGAAAGTGAAGCAACACTCCATTCACTTCGCACATTGAACTGAAGTGTTGGAACAGACAGCTTCTCTTTCATAGAAACGTATTTGAGTTTCCTGTGAATGTGTGTAAGTAGCTTAAGGCACTTTCAAAGGAAAGTGATTTTCTCTGAAAGGACAGCATTTAGAAAGTGAAGCAACACTCCATTCACTTCGCACAGTGAATTGAAGTGTTGGAACAGACTGCTTCTCTTTCTGAGAAACGCATGTGAATTTCTATTGAATGCTTGTAAGTAGCTTTAGGCACTTTCAAAGGAAAGTGATTTTCCCAGTAAGGACAGCATTTAGAAAGTGAAGCAACACTCCATTCACTACGCACATTGAATTGAAGTGTTGGAACAGACTGATTCTCTTTCAGAAAAATGAATGTGAGTTTCTTGTGAATGCTTCTAAGTAGCTTAAGGCACTTTCAAAGGAAAGTGATTGTCTCTGAAAGGACAGCATTTAGAAAGAGAAGCAACAATCCATTCACTTTGCACAGTGAATTGAAGTGTTGGAACAGACTGCTTCTTTTTCAGAGAAACGCATGTGAATTTCTGTGGAATGCTTGTAAGTAGCTTAAGGCACTTTCAAAGGAAAGTGATTTTCTCTGAAAGGACAGCATTTAGAAAGTGAAGCAGCACTCCATTCACTTCGCACAGTGAATTGAAGTGTTGGAACAGACTGCTTCTCTTTCAGTGAAATGCATGTGAATTTCTGTTGAATGCTTGTAAGTAGCTTAAGGCACTTTCAAAGGAAAGTGATTTTCTCTGAAAGGACAGCATTTAGAAAGTGAAGCAACACTCCATTCACTTCGCACAGTGAATTGAAGTGTTGGAAGAGACTGCTTCTCTTTCAGTGAAACACATGTGAATTTCTGTTGAAAGATTGTAAGTAGCTTAAGGCACTTTCAAAGGAAAGTGATTTTCTCTGAAAGGACAGCATTTAGAAAGTGAAGCAACACTCCATTCACTTCGCAGAGTGAATTGAAGTGTTGGAACAGACAGCTTCTCTTTCATAGAAACGCATTTGAGTTTCCTGTGAATGTGTGTAAGTAGCTTAAGGCAGTTTCAAAGGAAAGTGATTTTCTCTGAAAGGACAGCATTTAGAAAGTGAAGCAAAACTCCATTCACTTCGCACAGTGAATTGAAGTGTTGGAACAGACTGCTTCTCTTTCAGTGAAACGCATGTGAATTTCTGTTGAATGCTTGTAAGTAGCTTAAGGCACTTTCAAAGGAAAGTGATTTTCTCTGAAAGGACAGCATTTAGAAAGTGAAGCAACACTCCATTCACTTCGCACAGTGAATTCAAGTGTTGGAACAGACAGCATCTCTTTCATAGAAATGCATTTGAGTTTCCTGTGAATGTGTGTAAGTAGCTTAAGGCACTTTCAAAGGAAAGTGATTTTCTCTGAAAGGACAGCATTTAGAAAGTGAAACAACACTCCATTCACTTCGCACAGTGAATTGAAGTGTTAGAACAGACTGCTTCTCTTTCAGAAAAATGCATGTGAGTTTCTTGTGAATGTGTGTAAGTAGCTTAAGGCACTTTCAAAGGAAAGTGATTGTCTCTGAAAGGACAGCATTTAGAAAGTGAAACAACACTCCATTCACTTCGCACAGTGAATTGAAGTGTTGGAACAGACCACTTCTCTTTCAGAGAAACAGATATGAGTTTTTTGTGAATGCTTGTAAGTAGCTTAAGGCACTTTCAAAGGAAAGTGATTTTCTCTGAAAGGACAGCATTTAGAAAGTGAAGCAACACTCCATTCACTTCGCACTGTGAATTGAAGTGTTGGAACAGACTGCTTCTTTTTCAGAGAAACGCATGTGAATTTCTGTGGAATGCTTGTAAGTAGCTTAAGGCACTTTCAAAGGAGAGTGATTTTCTCTGAAAGGACAGCATTTAGAAAGTGAAGCAGCACTCCATTCACTTCGCACAGTGAATTGAAGTGTTGGAACAGACTGCTTCTCTTTCAGTGAAATGCATGTGAATTTCTGTTGAATGCTTGTAAGTAGCTTAAGGCACTTTCAAAGGAAAGTGATTTTCTCTGAAAGGACAGCATTTAGAAAGTGAAGCAACACTCCATTCACTTCGCACAGTGAATTGAAGTGTTGGAAGAGACTGCTTCTCTTTCAGTGAAACACATGTGAATTTCTGTTGAAAGATTGTAAGTAGCTTAAGGCACTTTCAAAGGAAAGTGATTTTCTCTGAAAGGACAGCATTTAGAAAGTGAAGCAACACTCCATTCACTTGGCAGTGTGAATTGAAGTGTTGGAACAGACAGCTTCTCTTTCATAGAAACGCATTTGAGTTTCCTGTGAATGTGTGTAAGTAGCTTAAGGCACTTTCAAAGGAAAGTGATTTTCTCTGAAAGGACAGCATTTAGAAAGTGAAACAACACTCCATTCACTTCGCACAGTGAATTGAAGTGTTGGAACAGACTGCTTCTCTTTCAGTGAAACGCATGTGAATTTCTGTTGAATGCTTGTAAGTAGCTTAAGGCACTTTCAAAGGAAAGTGATTTTCTCTGAAAGGACAGCATTTAGAAAGTGAAGCAACACTCCATTCACTTCGCACAGTGAATTCAAGTGTTGGAACAGACAGCATCTCTTTCATAGAAACGCATTTGAGTTTCCTGTGAATGTGTGTAAGTAGCTTAAGGCACTTTCAAAGGAAAGTGATTTTCTCTGAAAGGACAGCATTTAGAAAGTGAAACAACACTCCATTCACTTCGCACAGTGAATTGAAGTGTTGGAACAGACTGCTTCTCTTTCAGAAAAATGCATGTGAGTTTCTTGTGAATGCTTGTAAGTAGCTTAAGGCACTTTCAAAGGAAAGTGATTGTCTCTGAAAGGACAGCATTTAGAAAGTGAAGCAACACTCCATTCACTTCGCACAGTGAATTGAAGTGTTGGAAGAGACTGCTTCTCTTTCAGTGAAACACATGTGAATTTCTGTTGAAAGATTGTAAGTAGCTTAAGGCACTTTCAAAGGAAAGTGATTTTCTCCGAAAGGACAGCATTTAGAAAGTGAAGCAACACTCCATTCACTTGGCAGAGTGAATTGAAGTGTTGGAACAGACAGCTTCTCTTTCATAGAAACGCATTTGAGTTTCCTGTGAATGTGTGTAAGTAGCTTAAGGCACTTTCAAAGGAAAGTGATTTTCTCTGAAAGGACAGCATTTAGAAAGTGAAACAACACTCCATTCACTTCGCACAGTGAATTGAAGTGTTGGAACAGACTGCTTCTCTTTCAGAGAAACGCATGTGAATTTCTGTTGAATGCTTGTAAGTAGCTTAAGGCACTTTCAAAGGAAAGTGATTTTCTCTGAAAGGACAGCATTTAGAAAGTGAAGCAACACTCCATTCACTTCGCACAGTGAATTCAAGTGTTGGAACAGACAGCATCTCTTTCATAGAAACGCATTTGAGTTTCCTATGAATGTGTGTAAGTAGCTTAAGGCACTTTCAAAGGAAAGTGATTTTCTCTGAAAGGACAGCATTTAGAAAGTGAAACAACACTCCATTCACTTCGCACAGTGAATTGAAGTGTTGGAACAGACTGCTTCTCTTTCAGAAAAATGCATGTGAGTTTCTTGTGAATGCTTGTAAGTAGCTTAAGGCACTTTCAAAGGAAAGTGCTTTTCTCTGAAAGGACAGCATTTAGAAAGTGAAGCAACACTCCATTCACTTCGCACAGTGAATTGAAGTGTTGGAAGAGACTGCTTCTCTTTCAGTGAAACACATGTGAATTTCTGTTGAAAGATTGTAAGTAGCTTAAGGCACTTTCAAAGGAAAGTGATTTTCTCCGAAAGGACAGCATTTAGAAAGTGAAGCAACACTCCATTCACTTGGCAGAGTGAATTGAAGTGTTGGAACAGACAGCTTCTCTTTCATAGAAACGCATTTGAGTTTCCTGTGAATGTGTGTAAGTAGCTTAAGGCACTTTCAAAGGAAAGTGATTTTCTCTGAAAGGACAGCATTTAGAAAGTGAAACAACACTCCATTCACTTCGCACAGTGAATTGAAGTGTTGGAACAGACTGCTTCTCTTTCAGAGAAACGCATGTGAATTTCTGTTGAATGCTTGTAAGTAACTTAAGGCACTTTCAAAGGAAAGTGATTTTCTCTGAAAGGACAGCATTTAGAAAGTGAAGCAACACTCCATTCACTTCGCACAGTGAATTCAAGTGTTGGAACAGACAGCATCTCTTTCATAGAAACGCATTTGAGTTTCCTATGAATGTGTGTAAGTAGCTTAAGGCACTTTCAAAGGAAAGTGATTTTCTCTGAAAGGACAGCATTTAGAAAGTGAAACAACACTCCATTCACTTCGCACAGTGAATTGAAGTGTTGGAACAGACTGCTTCTCTTTCAGAAAAATGCATGTGAGTTTCTTGTGAATGCTTGTAAGTAGCTTAAGGCACTTTCAAAGGAAAGTGATTTTCTCTGAAAGGACAGCATTTAGAAAGTGAAGCAACACTCCATTCACTTCACACAGTGAATTGAAGTGTTGGAACAGACTGCTTCTTTTTCAGAGAAACGCATGTGAATTTCTGTGGAATGCTTGTAAGTAGCTTAAGGCACTTTCAAAGAAAGTGATTTTCTCTGAAAGGACAGCATTTAGAAAGTGAAGCAGCACTCCATCCACTTCGCACAGTGAATTGAAGTGTTGGAACAGACTGCTTCTCTTTCAGTGAAACACATGTGAATTTCTGTTGAAAGCTTGTAAGTAGCTTAAGGCACTTTCAAAGGAAAGTGATTTTCTCTGAAAGGACAGCATTTAGAAAGTGAAGCAACACTCCATTCACTTCGCACAGTGAATTGAAGTGTTGGAACAGACTGCTTCTCTTTCAGAGAAACGCATGTGAATTTCTATTGAATGCTTGTAAGTAGCTTAAGGCACTTTCAAAGGAAAGTGATTTTCTCTGAAAGGACAGCATTTAGAAAGTGAAGCAACACTCCATTCACTACGCAGAGTGAATTGAAGTGTTGGAACAGACTGCTTCTCTTTCAGTGAAACGCATGTGAATTTCTGTTGAATGCTTGTAAGTAGCTTAAGGCACTTTCAAAGGAAAGTGATTTTCTCTGAAAGGACAGCATTTAGAAAGTGAAGCAACACTCCATTCACTTCGCACATTGAACTGAAGTGTTGGAACAGACAGTTTCTCTTTCATAGAAACGTATTTGAGTTTCCTGTGAATGTGTGTAAGTAGCTTAAGGCACTTTCAAAGGAAAGTGATTTTCTCTGAAAGGACAGCATTTGGAAAGTGAAACAACACTCCATTCACTTCGCACAGTGAATTGAAGTGTTGGAACAGACTGCTTCTCTTTCAGAGAAACGCATGTGAATTTCTGTGGAATGCTTGTAAGTAGCTTAAGTCACTTTCAAAGGAAAGTGATTTTCTCTGAAAGGACAGCATTTAGAAAGTGAAACAACACTCCATTCACTTCGCACAGTGAATTGAAGTGTTGGAACAGACCACTTCTCTTTCAGAGAAACAGATATGAGTTTTTTGTGAATGCTTGTAAGTAGCTTAAAGCACTTTCAAAGGAAAGTGATTTTCTCTGAAAGGACAGCATTTAGAAAGTGAAGCAACACTCCATTCACATCGCACAGTGAATTGAAGTGTTGGAACAGACTGCTTCTCTTTCTGAGAAACGCATGTGAATTTCTATTGAATGCTTGTAAGCAGCTTTAGGCACTTTCAAAGGAAAGTGATTTTCCCAGTAAGGACAGCATTTAGAAAGTGAAGCAACACTCCATTCACTACGCACATTGAATTGAAGTGTTGGAACAGACTGATTCTCTTTCAGAAAAATGAATGTGAGTTTCTTGTGAATGCTTGTAAGTAGCTTAAGGCACTTTCAAAGGAAAGTGATTGTCTCTGAAAGGACAGCATTTAGAAAGAGAAGCAACAATCCATTCACTTTGCACAGTGAATTGAAGTGTTGGAACAGACTGCTTCTTTTTCAGAGAAACGCATGTGAATTTCTGTGGAATGCTTGTAAGTAGCTTAAGGCACTTTCAAAGGAAAGTGATTTTCTCTGAAAGGACAGCATTTAGAAAGTGAAGCAGCACTCCATTCACTTCGCACAGTGAATTGAAGTGTTGGAACAGACTGCTTCTCTTTCAGTGAAATGCATGTGAATTTCTGTTGAATGCTTGTAAGTAGCTTAAGGCACTTTCAAAGGAAAGTGATTTCCTCTGAAAGGACAGCATTTAGAAAGTGAAGCAACACTCCATTCACTTCGCACAGTGAATTGAAGTGTTGGAAGAGACTGCTTCTCTTTCAGTGAAACACATGTGAATTTCTGTTGAAAGATTGTAAGTAGCTTAAGGCACTTTCAAAGGAAAGTGATTTTCTCTGAAAGGACAGCATTTAGAAAGTGAAGCAACACTCCATTCACTTCGCAGAGTGAATTGAAGTGTTGGAACAGACAGCTTCTCTTTCATAGAAACGCATTTGAGTTTCCTGTGAATGTGTGTAAGTAGCTTAAGGCACTTTCAAAGGAAAGTGATTTTCTCTGAAAGGACAGCATTTAGAAAGTGAAACAACACTCCATTCACTTCGCACAGTGAATTGAAGTGTTGGAACAGACCACTTCTCTTTCAGAGAAACAGATATGAGTTTTTTGTGAATGCTTGTAAGTAGCTTAAAGCACTTTCAAAGGAAAGTGATTTTCTCTGAAAGGACAGCATTTAGAAAGTGAAGCAACACTCCATTCACATCGCACAGTGAATTGAAGTGTTGGAACAGACTGCTTCTCTTTCTGAGAAACGCATGTGAATTTCTATTGAATGCTTGTAAGCAGCTTTAGGCACTTTCAAAGGAAAGTGATTTTCCCAGTAAGGACAGCATTTAGAAAGTGAAGCAACACTCCATTCACTACGCACATTGAATTGAAGTGTTGGAACAGACTGATTCTCTTTCAGAAAAATGAATGTGAGTTTCTTGTGAATGCTTGTAAGTAGCTTAAGGCACTTTCAAAGGAAAGTGATTGTCTCTGAAAGGACAGCATTTAGAAAGAGAAGCAACAATCCATTCACTTTGCACAGTGAATTGAAGTGTTGGAACAGACTGCTTCTTTTTCAGAGAAACGCATGTGAATTTCTGTGGAATGCTTGTAAGTAGCTTAAGGCACTTTCAAAGGAAAGTGATTTTCTCTGAAAGGACAGCATTTAGAAAGTGAAGCAGCACTCCATTCACTTCGCACAGTGAATTGAAGTGTTGGAACAGACTGCTTCTCTTTCAGTGAAATGCATGTGAATTTCTGTTGAATGCTTGTAAGTAGCTTAAGGCACTTTCAAAGGAAAGTGATTTCCTCTGAAAGGACAGCATTTAGAAAGTGAAGCAACACTCCATTCACTTCGCACAGTGAATTGAAGTGTTGGAAGAGACTGCTTCTCTTTCAGTGAAACACATGTGAATTTCTGTTGAAAGATTGTAAGTAGCTTAAGGCACTTTCAAAGGAAAGTGATTTTCTCTGAAAGGACAGCATTTAGAAAGTGAAGCAACACTCCATTCACTTCGCAGAGTGAATTGAAGTGTTGGAACAGACAGCTTCTCTTTCATAGAAACGCATTTGAGTTTCCTGTGAATGTGTGTAAGTAGCTTAAGGCACTTTCAAAGGAAAGTGATTTTCTCTGAAAGGACAGCATTTAGAAAGTGAAGCAACACTCCATTCACTTCGCACAGTGAATTGAAGTGTTGGAACAGACTGCTTCTCTTTCAGTGAAACGCATGTGAATTTCTGTTGAATGCTTGTAAGTAGCTTAAGGCACTTTCAAAGGAAAGTGATTTTCTCTGAAAGGACAGCATTTAGAAAGTGAAGCAACACTCCATTCACTTCGCACAGTGAATTCAAGTGTTGGAACAGACAGCATCTCTTTCATAGAAACGCATTTGAGTTTCCTGTGAATGTGTGTAAGTAGCTTAAGGCACTTTCAAAGGAAAGTGATTTTCTCTGAAAGGACAGCATTTAGAAAGTGAAACAACACTCCATTCACTTCGCACAGTGAATTGAAGTGTTGGAACAGACTGCTTCTCTTTCAGAAAAATGCATGTGAGTTTCTTGTGAATGCTTGTAAGTAGCTTAAGGCACTTTCAAAGGAAAGTGATTGTCTCTGAAAGGACAGCATTTAGAAAGTGAAACAACACTCCATTCACTACGCACAGTGAATTGAAGTGTTGGAACAGACTGCTTCTCTTTCAGAAAAATGCATGTGAGTTTCTTGTGAATGCTTGTAAGTAGCTTAAGGACCTTCAAAGGAAAGTGATTTTCTCTGAAAGGACAGCATTTAGAAAGTGAAGCAACACTCCATTCACTTCGCACAGTGAATTGAAGTGTTGGAACAGACTGCTTCTTTTTCAGAGAAACGCATGTGAATTTCTGTGGAATGCTTGTAAGTAGCTTAAGGCACTTTCAAAGGAAAGTGATTTTCTCTGAAAGGACAGCATTTAGAAAGTGAAGCAGCACTCCATTCACTTCGCACAGTGAATTGAAGTGTTGGAACAGACTGCTTCTCTTTCAGTGAAACACATGTGAATTTCTGTTGAAAGCTTGTAAGTAGCTTAAGGCACTTTCAAAGGAAAGTGATTTTCTCTGAAAGGACAGCATTTAGAAAGTGAAGCAACACTCCATTCACTTCGCACAGTGAATTGAAGTGTTGGAACAGACTGCTTCTCTTTCAGAGAAACGCATGTGAATTTCTATTGAATGCTTGTAAGTAGCTTAAGGCACTTTCAAAGGAAAGTGATTTTCTCTGAAAGGACAGCATTTAGAAAGTGAAGCAACACTCCATTCACTACGCACAGTGAAATGAAGTGTTGGAACAGACTGCTTCTCTTTCAGAAAAATGCATGCGAGTTTCTTGTGAATGCTTGTAAGTAGCTTAAGGCACTTTCAAAGGAAAGTGATTTTCTCTGAAAGGACAGCGTTTAGAAAGTGAAGCAGCACTCCATTCACTTCGCACAGTGAATTGAAGTGTTGGAACAGACTGCTTCTCTTTCAGTGAAATGCATGTGAATTTCTGTTGAATGCTTGTAAGTAGCTTAAGGCACTTGCAAAGGAAAGTGATTTTCTCTGAAAGGACAGCATTTAGAAAGTGAAACAACACGCCATTCACATCGCACAGTGAATTGAAGTGTTGGAACAGGCAGCTTCTCTTTCATAGAAACGCATTTGAGTTTCCTGTGAATGTGTGTAAGTAGCTTAAGGCAGTTTCAAAGGAAAGTGATTTTCTGTGAAAGGACAGCATTTAGAAAGTGAAGCAACACTGCATTCACTTCGCAGAGTGAATTGAAGTGTTGGAACAGACTGCTTCTCTTTCAGTGAAACGCATGTGAATTCCTGTTGAATGCTTGTAAGTAGCTTAAGGCACTTTCAAAGGAAAGTGATTTTCTCTGAAAGGACAGCATTTAGAAAGTGAAGCAACACTCCATTCACTTCGCACATTGAACTGAAGTGTTGGAACAGACAGCTTCTCTTTCATAGAAACGTATTTGAGTTTCCTGTGAATGTGTGTAAGTAGCTTAAGGCACTTTCAAAGGAAAGTGATTTTCTCTGAAAGGACAGCATTTGGAAAGTGAAACAACACTCCATTCACTTCGCACAGTGAATTGAAGTGTTGGAACAGACTGCTTCTCTTTCAGAGAAACGCATGTGAATTTCTGTGGAATGCTTGTAAGTAGCTTAAGTCACTTTCAAAGGAAAGTGATTTTCTCTGAAAGGACAGCATTTAGAAAGTGAAACAACACTCCATTCACTTCGCACAGTGAATTGAAGTGTTGGAACAGACCACTTCTCTTTCAGAGAAACAGATATGAGTTTTTTGTGAATGCTTGTAAGTAGCTTAAGGCACTTTCAAAGGAAAGTGATTTTCTCTGAAAGGACAGCATTTAGAAAGTGAAGCAACACTCCATTCACTTCGCACAGTGAATTGAAGTGTTGGAACAGACTGCTTCTCTTTCTGAGAAACGCATGTGAATTTCTATTGAATGCTTGTAAGTAGCTTTAGGCACTTTCAAAGGAAAGTGATTTTCCCAGTAAGGACAGCATTTAGAAAGTGAAGCAACACTCCATTCACTACGCACATTGAATTGAAGTGTTGGAACAGACTGATTCTCTTTCAGAAAAATGAATGTGAGTTTCTTGTGAATGCTTCTAAGTAGCTTAAGGCACTTTCAAAGGAAAGTGATTGTCTCTGAAAGGACAGCATTTAGAAAGAGAAGCAACAATCCATTCACTTTGCACAGTGAATTGAAGTGTTGGAACAGACTGCTTCTTTTTTAGAGAAACGCATGTGAATTTCTGTGGAATGCTTGTAAGTAGCTTAAGGCACTTTCAAAGGAAAGTGATTTTCTCTGAAAGGACAGCATTTAGAAAGTGAAGCAGCACTCCATTCACTTCGCACAGTGAATTGAAGTGTTGGAACAGACTGCTTCTCTTTCAGTGAAATGCATGTGAATTTCTGTTGAATGCTTGTAAGTAGCTTAAGGCACTTTCAAAGGAAAGTGATTTTCTCTGAAAGGACAGCATTTAGAAAGTGAAGCAACACTCCATTCACTTCGCACAGTGAATTGAAGTGTTGGAACAGACTGCTTATCTTTCAGTGAAACACATGTGAATTTCTGTTGAAAGCTTGTAAGTAGCTTAAGGCACTTTCAAAGGAAAGTGATTTTCTCTGAAAGGACAGCATTTAGAAAGTGAAGCAACACTCCATTCACTTCGCAGAGTGAATTGAAGTGTTGGAACAGACAGCTTCTCTTTCATAGAAACGCATTTGAGTTTCCTGTGAATGTGTGTAAGTAGCTTAAGGCAGTTTCAAAGGAAAGTGATTTTCTCTGAAAGGACAGCATTTAGAAAGTGAAGCAACACTCCATTCACTTCGCACAGTGAATTGAAGTGTTGGAACAGACTGCTTCTCTTTCAGTGAAACGCATGTGAATTTCTGTTGAATGCTTGTAAGTAGCTTAAGGCACTTTCAAAGGAAAGTGATTTTCTCTGAAAGGACAGCATTTAGAAAGTGAAGCAACACTCCATTCACTTCACACAGTGAATTCAAGTGTTGGAACAGACAGCATCTCTTTCATAGAAATGCATTTGAGTTTCCTGTGAATGTGTGTAAGTAGCTTAAGGCACTTTCAAAGGAAAGTGATTTTCTCTGAAAGGACAGCATTTAGAAAGTGAAACAACACTCCATTCACTTCGCACAGTGAATTGAAGTGTTGGAACAGACTGCTTCTCTTTCAGAAAAATGCATGTGAGTTTCTTGTGAATGCTTGTAAGTAGCTTAAGGCACTTTCAAAGGAAAGTGATTGTCTCTGAAAGGACAGCATTTAGAAAGTGAAACAACACTCCATTCACTTCGCACAGTGAATTGAAGTGTTGGAACAGA
The DNA here is from genome assembly GCF_982192425.1 of Myodes glareolus. Lineage (NCBI taxonomy): Eukaryota > Metazoa > Chordata > Mammalia > Rodentia > Cricetidae > Myodes > Myodes glareolus. Next base: position 102,342 of record NW_028263292.1, read on the forward strand.
CCACTTCTCTTTCAGAGAAACAGATATGAGTTTTTTGTGAATGCTTGTAAGTAGCTTAAGGCACTTTCAAAGGAAAGTGATTTTCTCTGAAAGGACAGCATTTAGAAAGTGAAGCAACACTCCATTCACTTCGCACAGTGAATTGAAGTGTTGGAACAGACTGCTTCTTTTTCAGAGAAACGCATGTGAATTTCTGTGGAATGCTTGTAAGTAGCTTAAGGCACTTTCAAAGGAAAGTGATTTTCTCTGAAAGGACAGCATTTAGAAAGTGAAGCAGCACTCCATTCACTTCGCACAGTGAATTGAAGTGTTGGAACAGACTGCTTCTCTTTCAGTGAAATGCATGTGAATTTCGGTTGAATGCTTGTAAGTAGCTTAAGGCACTTTCAAAGGAAAGTGATTTTCTCTGAAAGGACAGCATTTAGAAAGTGAAGCAACACTCCATTCACTTCGCACAGTGAATTGAAGTGTTGGAAGAGACTGCTTCTCTTTCAGTGAAACACATGTGAATTTCTGTTGAAAGATTGTAAGTAGCTTAAGGCACTTTCAAAGGAAAGTGATTTTCTCTGAAAGGACAGCATTTAGAAAGTGAAGCAACACTCCATTCACTTCGCAGAGTGAATTGAAGTGTTGGAACAGACAGCTTCTCTTTCATAGAAACGCATTTGAGTTTCCTGTGAATGTGTGTAAGTAGCTTAATGCAGTTTCAAAGGAAAGTGATTTTCTCTGAAAGGACAGCATTTAGAAAGTGAAGCCACACTCCATTCACTTCGCACAGTGAATTGAAGTGTTGGAACAGACTGCTTCTCTTTCAGTGAAACGCATGTGAATTTCTGTTGAATGCTTGTAAGTAGCTTAAGGCACTTTCAAAGGAAAGTGATTTTCTCTGAAAGGACAGCATTTAGAAAGTGAAGCAACACTCCATTCACTTCGCACAGTGAATTCAAGTGTTGGAACAGACAGCATCTCTTTCATAGAAATGCATTTGAGTTTCCTGTGAATGTGTGTAAGTAGCTTAAGGCACTTTCAAAGGAAAGTGATTTTCTCTGAAAGGACAGCATTTAGAAAGTGAAACAACACTCCATTCACTTCGCACAGTGAATTGAAGTGTTGGAACAGACTGCTTCTCTTTCAGAAAAATGCATGTGAGTTTCTTGTGAATGCTTGTAAGTAGCTTAAGGCACTTTCAAAGGAAAGTGATTGTCTCTGAAAGGACAGCATTTAGAAAGTGAAACAACACTCCATTCACTTCGCACAGTGAATTGAAGTGTTGGAACAGACAGCTTCTCTTTCATAGAAACGCATTTGAGTTTCCTGTGAATGTGTGTAAGTAGCTTAAGGCAGTTTCAAAGGAAAGTGATTTTCTCTGAAAGGACAGCATTTAGAAAGTGAAGCAACACTCCATTCACTTCGCACAGTGAATTGAAGTGTTGGAACAGACTGCTTCTCTTTCAGTGAAACGCATGTGAATTTCTGTTGAATGCTTGTAAGTAGCTTAAGGCACTTTCAAAGGAAAGTGATTTTCTCTGAAAGGACAGCATTTAGAAAGTGAAGCAACACTCCATTCACTTCACACAGTGAATTCAAGTGTTGGAACAGACAGCATCTCTTTCATAGAAATGCATTTGAGTTTCCTGTGAATGTGTGTAAGTAGCTTAAGGCACTTTCAAAGGAAAGTGATTTTCTCTGAAAGGACAGCATTTAGAAAGTGAAACAACACTCCATTCACTTCGCACAGTGAATTGAAGTGTTGGAACAGACTGCTTCTCTTTCAGAAAAATGCATGTGAGTTTCTTGTGAATGCTTGTAAGTAGCTTAAGGCACTTTCAAAGGAAAGTGATTGTCTCTGAAAGGACAGCATTTAGAAAGTGAAACAACACTCCATTCACTTCGCACAGTGAATTGAAGTGTTGGAACAGACCACTTCTCTTTCAGAGAAACAGATATGAGTTTTTTGTGAATGCTTGTAAGTAGCTTAAGGCACTTTCAAAGGAAAGTGATTTTCTCTGAAAGGACAGCATTTAGAAAGTGAAGCAACACTCCATTCACTTCGCACAGTGAATTGAAGTGTTGGAACAGACTGCTTCTTTTTCAGAGAAACGCATGTGAATTTCTGTGGAATGCTTGTAAGTAGCTTAAGGCACTTTCAAAGGAAAGTGATTTTCTCTGAAAGGACAGCATTTAGAAAGTGAAGCAGCACTCCATTCACTTCGCACAGTGAATTGAAGTGTTGGAACAGACTGCTTCTCTTTCAGTGAAATGCATGTGAATTTCGGTTGAATGCTTGTAAGTAGCTTAAGGCACTTTCAAAGGAAAGTGATTTTCTCTGAAAGGACAGCATTTAGAAAGTGAAGCAACACTCCATTCACTTCGCACAGTGAATTGAAGTGTTGGAAGAGACTGCTTCTCTTTCAGTGAAACACATGTGAATTTCTGTTGAAAGATTGTAAGTAGCTTAAGGCACTTTCAAAGGAAAGTGATTTTCTCTGAAAGGACAGCATTTAGAAAGTGAAGCAACACTCCATTCACTTCGCAGAGTGAATTGAAGTGTTGGAACAGACAGCTTCTCTTTCATAGAAACGCATTTGAGTTTCCTGTGAATGTGTGTAAGTAGCTTAATGCAGTTTCAAAGGAAAGTGATTTTCTCTGAAAGGACAGCATTTAGAAAGTGAAGCCACACTCCATTCACTTCGCACAGTGAATTGAAGTGTTGGAACAGACTGCTTCTCTTTCAGTGAAACGCATGTGAATTTCTGTTGAATGCTTGTAAGTAGCTTAAGGCACTTTCAAAGGAAAGTGATTTTCTCTGAAAGGACAGCATTTAGAAAGTGAAGCAACACTCCATTCACTTCGCACAGTGAATTCAAGTGTTGGAACAGACAGCATCTCTTTCATAGAAATGCATTTGAGTTTCCTGTGAATGTGTGTAAGTAGCTTAAGGCACTTTCAAAGGAAAGTGATTTTCTCTGAAAGGACAGCATTTAGAAAGTGAAACAACACTCCATTCACTTCGCACAGTGAATTGAAGTGTTGGAACAGACTGCTTCTCTTTCAGAAAAATGCATGTGAGTTTCTTGTGAATGCTTGTAAGTAGCTTAAGGCACTTTCAAAGGAAAGTGATTGTCTCTGAAAGGACAGCATTTAGAAAGTGAAACAACACTCCATTCACTTCGCACAGTGAATTGAAGTGTTGGAACAGACCACTTCTCTTTCAGAGAAACAGATATGAGTTTTTTGTGAATGCTTGTAAGTAGCTTAAGGCACTTACAAAGGAAAGTGATTTTCTCTGAAAGGACAGCATTTAGAAAGTGAAGCAACACTCCATTCACTTCGCACAGTGAATTGAAGTGTTGGAACAGACTGCTTCTCTTTCAGAGAAACGCATGTGAATTTCTATTGAATGCTTGTAAGTAGCTTTAGGCACTTTCAAAGGAAAGTGATTTTCCCAGAAAGGACAGCATTTAGAAAGTGAAGCAACACTCCATTCACTACGCACAGTGAATTGAAGTGTTGGAACAGACTGCTTCTCTTTCAGAAAAATGCATGTGAGTTTCTTGTGAATGCTTGTAAGTAGCTTAAGGCACTTTCAAAGGAAAGTGATTGTCTCTGAAGGGACAGCATTTAGAAAGTGAAGCAACACTCCATTCACTTCGCACAGTGAATTGAAGTGTTGGAACAGACTGCTTCTTTTTCAGAGAAACACATGTGAATTTCTATTGAATGCTTGTAAGTAGCTTAAGGCACTTTCAAAGGAAAGTGATTTTCTCTGAAAGGACAGCATTTAGAAAGTGAAGCAACACTCCATTCACTTCGCACAGTGAATTGAAGTGTTGGAACAGACTGCTTATCTTTCAGTGAAACACATGTGAATTTCTGTTGAAAGCTTGTAAGTAGCTTAAGGCACTTTCAAAGGAAAGTGATTTTCTCTGAAAGGACAGCATTTAGAAAGTGAAGCAACACTCCATTCACTTCGCAGAGTGAATTGAAGTGTTGGAACAGACAGCTTCTCTTTCATAGAAACGCATTTGAGTTTCCTGTGAATGTGTGTAAGTAGCTTAAGGCAGTTTCAAAGGAAAGTGATTTTCTCTGAAAGGACAGCATTTAGAAAGTGAAGCAACACTCCATTCACTTCGCACAGTGAATTGAAGTGTTGGAACAGACTGCTTCTCTTTCAGTGAAACGCATGTGAATTTCTGTTGAATGCTTGTAAGTAGCTTAAGGCACTTTCAAAGGAAAGTGATTTTCTCTGAAAGGACAGCATTTAGAAAGTGAAGCAACACTCCATTCACTTCACACAGTGAATTCAAGTGTTGGAACAGACAGCATCTCTTTCATAGAAATGCATTTGAGTTTCCTGTGAATGTGTGTAAGTAGCTTAAGGCACTTTCAAAGGAAAGTGATTTTCTCTGAAAGGACAGCATTTAGAAAGTGAAACAACACTCCATTCACTTCGCACAGTGAATTGAAGTGTTGGAACAGACTGCTTCTCTTTCAGAAAAATGCATGTGAGTTTCTTGTGAATGCTTGTAAGTAGCTTAAGGCACTTTCAAAGGAAAGTGATTGTCTCTGAAAGGACAGCATTTAGAAAGTGAAACAACACTCCATTCACTTCGCACAGTGAATTGAAGTGTTGGAACAGACCACTTCTCTTTCAGAGAAACAGATATGAGTTTTTTGTGAATGCTTGTAAGTAGCTTAAGGCACTTTCAAAGGAAAGTGATTTTCTCTGAAAGGACAGCATTTAGAAAGTGAAGCAACACTCCATTCACTTCGCACAGTGAATTGAAGTGTTGGAACAGACTGCTTCTTTTTCAGAGAAACGCATGTGAATTTCTGTGGAATGCTTGTAAGTAGCTTAAGGCACTTTCAAAGGAAAGTGATTTTCTCTGAAAGGACAGCATTTAGAAAGTGAAGCAGCACTCCATTCACTTCGCACAGTGAATTGAAGTGTTGGAACAGACTGCTTCTCTTTCAGTGAAATGCATGTGAATTTCGGTTGAATGCTTGTAAGTAGCTTAAGGCACTTTCAAAGGAAAGTGATTTTCTCTGAAAGGACAGCATTTAGAAAGTGAAGCAACACTCCATTCACTTCGCACAGTGAATTGAAGTGTTGGAAGAGACTGCTTCTCTTTCAGTGAAACACATGTGAATTTCTGTTGAAAGATTGTAAGTAGCTTAAGGCACTTTCAAAGGAAAGTGATTTTCTCTGAAAGGACAGCATTTAGAAAGTGAAGCAACACTCCATTCACTTCGCAGAGTGAATTGAAGTGTTGGAACAGACAGCTTCTCTTTCATAGAAACGCATTTGAGTTTCCTGTGAATGTGTGTAAGTAGCTTAATGCAGTTTCAAAGGAAAGTGATTTTCTCTGAAAGGACAGCATTTAGAAAGTGAAGCCACACTCCATTCACTTCGCACAGTGAATTGAAGTGTTGGAACAGACTGCTTCTCTTTCAGTGAAACGCATGTGAATTTCTGTTGAATGCTTGTAAGTAGCTTAAGGCACTTTCAAAGGAAAGTGATTTTCTCTGAAAGGACAGCATTTAGAAAGTGAAGCAACACTCCATTCACTTCGCACAGTGAATTCAAGTGTTGGAACAGACAGCATCTCTTTCATAGAAATGCATTTGAGTTTCCTGTGAATGTGTGTAAGTAGCTTAAGGCACTTTCAAAGGAAAGTGATTTTCTCTGAAAGGACAGCATTTAGAAAGTGAAACAACACTCCATTCACTTCGCACAGTGAATTGAAGTGTTGGAACAGACTGCTTCTCTTTCAGAAAAATGCATGTGAGTTTCTTGTGAATGCTTGTAAGTAGCTTAAGGCACTTTCAAAGGAAAGTGATTGTCTCTGAAAGGACAGCATTTAGAAAGTGAAACAACACTCCATTCACTTCGCACAGTGAATTGAAGTGTTGGAACAGACAGCTTCTCTTTCATAGAAACGCATTTGAGTTTCCTGTGAATGTGTGTAAGTAGCTTAAGGCAGTTTCAAAGGAAAGTGATTTTCTCTGAAAGGACAGCATTTAGAAAGTGAAGCAACACTCCATTCACTTCGCACAGTGAATTGAAGTGTTGGAACAGACTGCTTCTCTTTCAGTGAAACGCATGTGAATTTCTGTTGAATGCTTGTAAGTAGCTTAAGGCACTTTCAAAGGAAAGTGATTTTCTCTGAAAGGACAGCATTTAGAAAGTGAAGCAACACTCCATTCACTTCACACAGTGAATTCAAGTGTTGGAACAGACAGCATCTCTTTCATAGAAATGCATTTGAGTTTCCTGTGAATGTGTGTAAGTAGCTTAAGGCACTTTCAAAGGAAAGTGATTTTCTCTGAAAGGACAGCATTTAGAAAGTGAAACAACACTCCATTCACTTCGCACAGTGAATTGAAGTGTTGGAACAGACTGCTTCTCTTTCAGAAAAATGCATGTGAGTTTCTTGTGAATGCTTGTAAGTAGCTTAAGGCACTTTCAAAGGAAAGTGATTGTCTCTGAAAGGACAGCATTTAGAAAGTGAAACAACACTCCATTCACTTCGCACAGTGAATTGAAGTGTTGGAACAGACCACTTCTCTTTCAGAGAAACAGATATGAGTTTTTTGTGAATGCTTGTAAGTAGCTTAAGGCACTTTCAAAGGAAAGTGATTTTCTCTGAAAGGACAGCATTTAGAAAGTGAAGCAACACTCCATTCACTTCGCACAGTGAATTGAAGTGTTGGAACAGACTGCTTCTTTTTCAGAGAAACGCATGTGAATTTCTGTGGAATGCTTGTAAGTAGCTTAAGGCACTTTCAAAGGAAAGTGATTTTCTCTGAAAGGACAGCATTTAGAAAGTGAAGCAGCACTCCATTCACTTCGCACAGTGAATTGAAGTGTTGGAACAGACTGCTTCTCTTTCAGTGAAATGCATGTGAATTTCGGTTGAATGCTTGTAAGTAGCTTAAGGCACTTTCAAAGGAAAGTGATTTTCTCTGAAAGGACAGCATTTAGAAAGTGAAGCAACACTCCATTCACTTCGCACAGTGAATTGAAGTGTTGGAAGAGACTGCTTCTCTTTCAGTGAAACACATGTGAATTTCTGTTGAAAGATTGTAAGTAGCTTAAGGCACTTTCAAAGGAAAGTGATTTTCTCTGAAAGGACAGCATTTAGAAAGTGAAGCAACACTCCATTCACTTCGCAGAGTGAATTGAAGTGTTGGAACAGACAGCTTCTCTTTCATAGAAACGCATTTGAGTTTCCTGTGAATGTGTGTAAGTAGCTTAATGCAGTTTCAAAGGAAAGTGATTTTCTCTGAAAGGACAGCATTTAGAAAGTGAAGCCACACTCCATTCACTTCGCACAGTGAATTGAAGTGTTGGAACAGACTGCTTCTCTTTCAGTGAAACGCATGTGAATTTCTGTTGAATGCTTGTAAGTAGCTTAAGGCACTTTCAAAGGAAAGTGATTTTCTCTGAAAGGACAGCATTTAGAAAGTGAAGCAACACTCCATTCACTTCGCACAGTGAATTCAAGTGTTGGAACAGACAGCATCTCTTTCATAGAAATGCATTTGAGTTTCCTGTGAATGTGTGTAAGTAGCTTAAGGCACTTTCAAAGGAAAGTGATTTTCTCTGAAAGGACAGCATTTAGAAAGTGAAACAACACTCCATTCACTTCGCACAGTGAATTGAAGTGTTGGAACAGACTGCTTCTCTTTCAGAAAAATGCATGTGAGTTTCTTGTGAATGCTTGTAAGTAGCTTAAGGCACTTTCAAAGGAAAGTGATTGTCTCTGAAAGGACAGCATTTAGAAAGTGAAACAACACTCCATTCACTTCGCACAGTGAATTGAAGTGTTGGAACAGACCACTTCTCTTTCAGAGAAACAGATATGAGTTTTTTGTGAATGCTTGTAAGTAGCTTAAGGCACTTACAAAGGAAAGTGATTTTCTCTGAAAGGACAGCATTTAGAAAGTGAAGCAACACTCCATTCACTTCGCACAGTGAATTGAAGTGTTGGAACAGACTGCTTCTCTTTCAGAGAAACGCATGTGAATTTCTATTGAATGCTTGTAAGTAGCTTTAGGCACTTTCAAAGGAAAGTGATTTTCCCAGAAAGGACAGCATTTAGAAAGTGAAGCAACACTCCATTCACTACGCACAGTGAATTGAAGTGTTGGAACAGACTGCTTCTCTTTCAGAAAAATGCATGTGAGTTTCTTGTGAATGCTTGTAAGTAGCTTAAGGCACTTTCAAAGGAAAGTGATTGTCTCTGAAGGGACAGCATTTAGAAAGTGAAGCAACACTCCATTCACTTCGCACAGTGAATTGAAGTGTTGGAACGGACTGCTTCTTTTTCAGAGAAACACATGTGAATTTCTATTGAATGCTTGTAAGTAGCTTAAGGCACTTTCAAAGGAAAGTGATTTTCTCTGAAAGGACAGAATTTAGAAAGTGAAGCACCACTCCATTCACTACGCACAGTGAATTGAAGTGTTGGAACAGACTGCTTGTCTTTCAGAAAAATGCATGTGAGTTTCTTGTGAATGCTTGTAAGTAGCTTAAGGCACTTTCAAAGGAAAGTGATTTTCTCTGAAAGGACAGCATTTAGAAAGTGAAGCAACACTCCATTCACTTCGCACAGTGAATTGAAGTGTTGGAACAGACTGCTTCTTTTTCAGAGAAACGCATGTGAATTTCTGTGGAATGCTTGTAAGTAGCTTAAGGCACTTTCAAAGGAAAGTGATTTTCTCTGAAAGGACAGCAGTTAGAAAGTGAAGCAGCACTCCATTCACTTCGCACAGTGAATTGAAGTGTTGGAACAGACTGCTTCTCTTTCAGTGAAATGCATGTGAATTTCTGTTGAATGCTTGTAAGTAGCTTAAGGCACTTTCAAAGGAAAGTGATTTTCTCTGAAAGGACAGCATTTAGAAAGTGAAGCAACACTCCATTCACTTCGCACAGTGAATTGAAGTGTTGGAACAGACTGCTTCTCTTTCAGTGAAACACATGTGAATTTCTGTTGAAAGCTTATAAGTAGCTTAAGGCACTTTCAAAGGAAAGTGATTTTCTCTGAAAGGACAGCATTTAGAAAGTGAAGCAACACTCCATTCACTTCGCACAGTGAATTGAAGTGTTGGAACAAACTGCTTCTCTTTCAGAGAAACCCATGTGAATTTCTATTGAATGCTTGTAAGTAGCTTAAGGCACTTTCAAAGGAAAGTGATTTTCTCTGAAAGGACAGCATTTAGAAAGTGAAGCAACACTCCATTCACTACGCACAGTGAATTGAAGTGTTGGAACAGACAGCTTCTCTTTCAGAAAAATGCATGCGAGTTTCTTGTGAATGCTTGTAAGTAGCTTAAGGCACTTTCAAAGGAAAGTGATTTTCTCTGAAAGGACAGCATTTAGAAAGTGAAGCAACACTCCATTCACTTCGCACAGTGAATTGAAGTGTTGGAACAGACAGCTTCTCTTTCATAGAAACGCATTTGAGTTTCCTGTGAATGTGTGTAAGTAGCTTAAGGCACTTTCAAGGAAAGTGATTTTCTCTGAAAGGACAGCATTTAGAAAGTGAAGCAACACTCCATTCACTTCGCACAGTGAATTGAAGTGTTGGAACAGACTGCTTCTCTTTCAGTGAAACGCATGTGAATTTCTGTTGAATGCTTGTAAGTAGCTTAAGGCACTTTCAAAGGAAAGTGATTTTCTCTGAAAGGACAGCATTTAGAAAGTGAAGCAACACTCCATTCACTTCGCACAGTGAACTGAAGTGTTGGAACAGACAGCTTCTCTTTCATAGAAACGCATTTGAGTTTCCTGTGAATGTGTCTAAGTAGCTTAAGGCCCTTTCAAAGGAAAGTGATTTTCTCTGAAAGGACAGCATTTAGAAAGTGAAACAACACTCCATTCACTTCGCACAGTGAATTGAAGTGTTGGAACAGACTGCTTCTCTTTCAGAGAAACGCATGTGAATTTCTATAGAATGCTTGTAAGTAGCTTTAGGCACTTTCAAAGGAAAGTGATTTTCCCAGAAAGGACAGCATTTAGAAAGTGAAGCAACACTCCATTCACTACGCACAGTGAATTGAAGTGTTGGAACAGACTGCTTCTCTTTCAGAAAAATGCATGTGAGTTTCTTGTGAATGCTTGTAAGTAGCTTAAGGCACTTTCAAAGGAAAGTGATTTTCTCTGAAAGGACAGCATTTAGAAAGTGAAGCAACACTCCATTCACTTCGCACAGTGAATTGAAGTGTTGGAACAGACTGCTCCTTTTTCAGAGAAACGCATGTGAATTTCTGTGGAATGCTTGTAAGTAGCTTAAGGCACTTTCAAAGGAAAGTGATTTTCTCTGAAAGGACAGCATTTAGAAAGTGAAGCAGCACTCCATTCACTTCGCACAGTGAATTGAAGTGTTGGAACAGACTGCTTCTATTTCAGTGAAATGCATGTGAATTTCTGTTGAATGCTTGTAAGTAGCTTAAGGCACTTTCAAAGGAAAGTGATTTTCTCTGAAAGGACAGCATTTAGAAAGTGAAGCAACACTCCATTCACTTCGCACAGTAAATTGAAGTGTTGGAACAGACTGCTTCTCTTTCAGTGAAACACATGTGAATTTCTGTTGAAAGCTTGTAAGTAGCTTAAGGCACTTTCAAAGGAAAGTGAATTTCTCTGAAAGGACAGCATTTAGAAAGTGAAGCAACACTCCATTCACTTCGCACAGTGAATTGAAGTGAAGGAACAGACTGCTTCTCTTTCAGAGAAACGCATGTGAATTTCTATTGAATGCTTGTAAGTAGCTTAAGGCACTTTCAAAGGAAAGTGATTTTCTCTGAAAGGACAGCATTTAGAATGTGAAGCAACACTCCATTCACTACGCACAGTGAAATGAAGTGTTGGAACAGACTGCTTCTCTTTCAGAAAATTGCATGCGAGTTTCTTGTGAATGCTTGTAAGTAGCTTAAGGCACTTTCAAAGGAAAGTGATTTTCTCTGAAAGGACAGCATTTAGAAAGTGAAGCAACACTCCATTCACTACGCACAGTGAATTGAAGTGTTGGAACAGACTTCTTCTCTTTCAGAGAATGCATGTGAGTTTCTTGTGAATGCTTGTAAGTAGCTTAAGGCACTTTCAAAGGAAAGTGATTTTCTCTGAAAGGACAGCATTTAGAAAGTGAAGCAACACTCCATTCACTTCGCACACTGAATTGAAGTGTTGGAACAGACTGCTTCTTTTTCAGAGAAACGCATGTGAATTTCTGTGGAATGCTTGTAAGTAGCTTAAGGCACTTTCAAAGGAAAGTGATTTTCTCTGAAAGGACAGCATTTAGAAAGTGAAGCAGCACTCCATTCACTTCGCACAGTGAATTGAAGTGTTGGAACAGACTGCTTCTCTTTCAGTGAAATGCATGTGAATTTCTGTTGAATGCTTGTAAGTAGCTTAAGGCACTTTCAAAGGAAAGTGATTTTCTCTGAAAGGACAGCATTTAGAAAGTGAAACAACACTCCATTCACTTCGCACAGTGAATTGAAGTGTTGGAACAGACTGCTTCTCTTTCAGTGAAACACATGTGAATTTCTGTTGAAAGCTTGTAAGTAGCTTAAGGCACTTTCAAAGGAAAGTGATTGTCTCTGAAAGGACAGCATTTAGAAAGTGAAGCAACACTCCATTCACTTCGCACAGTGAATTGAAGTGTTGGAACAGACAGCTTCTCTTTCTTAGAAACGCATTTGAGTTTCCTGTGAATGTGTGTAAGTAGCTTAAGGCACTTTCAAAGGAAAGTGATTTTCTCTGAAAGGACAGCATTTAGAAAGTGATGCAACACTCCATTCACTTCGCACAGTGAATTGAAGTGTTGGAATAAACTGCTTCTCTTTCAGTGAAACGCATGTGAATTTCTGTGGAATGCTTGTAAGTAGCTTAAGGCACTTTCAAAGGAAAGTGATTTTCTCTGAAAGGACAGCATTTAGAAAGTGAAACAACACTCCATTCACTTCGCACAGTGAATTGAAGTGTTGGAACAGACTTCTTCTCTTTCAGAGAAACGCATGTGAATTTCTGTGGAATGCTTGTAATTAGCTTAAGGCACTTTCAAAGGAAAGTGATTTTCTCTGAAAGGACAGCATTTAGAAAGTGAAACAACACTCCATTCACTTCGCACAGTGAATTGAAGTGTTGGAACAGACTGCTTCTCTTTCAGAGAAACGCATGTGAATTTCTATTGAATGCTTGTAAGTAGCTTAAGGCACTTTCAGAGGAAAGTGATTTTCTCAGAAAGGACAGCATTTAGAAAGTGAAGCAACACTCCATTCACTACGCACAGTGAATTGAAGTGTTGGAACAGACTGCTTCTCTTTCAGAATAATGCATGTGAGTTTCTTGTGGATGCTTGTAAGTAGCTTAAGGCACTTTCAAAGGAAAGTGATTTTCTCTGAAAGGACAGCATTTAGAAAGTGAAGCAACACTCCATTCACTTCGCACAGTGAATTGAAGTGTTGGAACAGACTGCTTCTTTTTCAGAGAAACGCATGTGAATTTCTGTGGAATGCTTGTAAGTAGCTTAAGGCACTTTCAAAGGAAAGTGATTTTCTCTGAAAGGACAGCATTTAGAAAGTGAAGCAGCACTCCATTCACTTCGCACAGTGAATTGAAGTGTTGGAACAGACTGCTTTTCTTTCAGTGAAATGCATGTCAATTTCTGTTGAATGCTTGTAAGTAGCTTAAGGCACTTTCAAAGGAAAGTGATTTTCTCTGAAAGGACAGCATTTAGAAAGTGAAACAACACTCCATTCACTTCGCACAGTGAATTGAAGTGTTGGAACAGACAGCTTCTCTTTCTTAGAAACGCATTAGAGTTTCCTGTGAATGTGTGTAAGTAGCTTAAGGCACTTTCAAAGGAAAGTGATTTTCACTGAAAGGACAGCATTTAGAAAGTGATACAACACTCCATTCACTTCGCACAGTGAATTGAAGTGTTGGAATAGATTGCTTCTCTTTCAGTGAAACGCATGTGAATTTCTGTTGAATGCTTGTAAGTAGCTTAAGGCACTTTCAAAGGAAAGTGATTTTCTCTGAAAGGACAGCATTTAGAAAGTGAAGCAACACTCCATTCACTTTGCACAGTGAATTGAAGTGTTGGAACAGACAGCATCTCTTTCATAGAAACGCATTTGAGTTTCCTGTGAATGTGTGTAAGTAGCTTAAGGCACTTTCAAAGGAAAGTGATTTTCTCTGAAAGGACAGCATTTAGAAAGTGAAACAACACTCCATTCACTTCGCACAGTGAATTGAAGTGTTGGAACAGACTGCTTCTCTTTCAGAAAAATGCATGTGAGTTTCTTGTGAATGCTTGTAAGTAGCTTAAGGCACTTTCAAAGGAAAGTGATTGTCTCTGAAAGGACAGCATCTAGAAAGTGAAGCAACACTCCATTCACTTCGCACAGTGAATTGAAGTGTTGGAACAGACTGCTTCTTTTTCATAGAAACACATGTGAATTTCTATTGAATGCTTGTAAGTAGCTTAAGGCACTTTCAAAGGAAAGTGATTTTCTCTGAAAGGACAGCATTTAGAAAGTGAAGCAACACTCCATTCACTTCGCACAGTGAATTGAAGTGTTGGAACAGACTGCTTCTATTTCAGAGAAACGCATGTGAATTTCTGTGGAATGCTTGTAAGTAGCTTAAGGCACTTTCAAAGGAAAGTGATTTTCTCTGAAAGGACAGCATTTAGAAAGTGAAGCAGCACTCCATTCACTTCGCACTATGAATTGAAGTGTTGGAACAGACTGCTTCTCTTTCAGTGAAATGCATGTGAATTTCTGTTGAATGCTTGTAAGTAGCTTACGGCACTTTCAAAGGAAAGTGATTTTCTCTGAAAGGACAGCATTTAGAAAGTGAAACAACACTCCATTCACTTCGCACAGTGAATTGAAGTGTTGGAACAGACCACTTCTCTTTCAGAGAAACAGATATGAGTTTTTTGTGAATGCTTGTAAGTAGCTTAAGGCACTTACAAAGGAAAGTGATTTTCTCTGAAAGGACAGCATTTAGAAAGTGAAGCAACACTCCATTCACTTCGCACAGTGAATTGAAGTGTTGGAACAGACTGCTTCTCTTTCAGAGAAACGCATGTGAATTTCTATTGAATGCTTGTAAGTAGCTTTAGGCACTTTCAAAGGAAAGTGATTTTCCCAGAAAGGACAGCATTTAGAAAGTGAAGCAACACTCCATTCACTACGCACAGTGAATTGAAGTGTTGGAACAGACTGCTTCTCTTTCAGAAAAATGCATGTGAGTTTCTTGTGAATGCTTGTAAGTAGCTTAAGGCACTTTCAAAGGAAAGTGATTGTCTCTGAAGGGACAGCATTTAGAAAGTGAAGCAACACTCCATTCACTTCGCACAGTGAATTGAAGTGTTGGAACAGACTGCTTCTTTTTCAGAGAAACACATGTGAATTTCTATTGAATGCTTGTAAGTAGCTTAAGGCACTTTCAAAGGAAAGTGATTTTCTCTGAAAGGACAGAATTTAGAAAGTGAAGCACCACTCCATTCACTACGCACAGTGAATTGAAGTGTTGGAACAGACTGCTTCTCTTTCAGAAAAATGCATGTGAGTTTCTTGTGAATGCTTGTAAGTAGCTTAAGGCACTTTCAAAGGAAAGTGATTTTCTCTGAAAGGACAGCATTTAGAAAGTGAAGCAACACTCCATTCACTTCGCACAGTGAATTGAAGTGTTGGAACAGACTGCTTCTTTTTCAGAGAAACGCATGTGAATTTCTGTGGAATGCTTGTAAGTAGCTTAAGGCACTTTCAAAGGAAAGTGATTTTCTCTGAAAGGACAGCAGTTAGAAAGTGAAGCAGCACTCCATTCACTTCGCACAGTGAATTGAAGTGTTGGAACAGACTGCTTCTCTTTCAGTGAAATGCATGTGAATTTCTGTTGAATGCTTGTAAGTAGCTTAAGGCACTTTCAAAGGAAAGTGATTTTCTCTGAAAGGACAGCATTTAGAAAGTGAAGCAACACTCCATTCACTTCGCACAGTGAATTGAAGTGTTGGAACAGACTGCTTCTCTTTCAGTGAAACACATGTGAATTTCTGTTGAAAGCTTATAAGTAGCTTAAGGCACTTTCAAAGGAAAGTGATTTTCTCTGAAAGGACAGCATTTAGAAAGTGAAGCAACACTCCATTCACTTCGCACAGTGAATTGAAGTGTTGGAACAAACTGCTTCTCTTTCAGAGAAACCCATGTGAATTTCTATTGAATGCTTGTAAGTAGCTTAAGGCACTTTCAAAGGAAAGTGATTTTCTCTGAAAGGACAGCATTTAGAAAGTGAAGCAACACTCCATTCACTACGCACAGTGAATTGAAGTGTTGGAACAGACAGCTTCTCTTTCAGAAAAATGCATGCGAGTTTCTTGTGAATGCTTGTAAGTAGCTTAAGGCACTTTCAAAGGAAAGTGATTTTCTCTGAAAGGACAGCATTTAGAAAGTGAAGCAGCACTCCATTCACTTCGCACAGTGAATTGAAGTGTTGGAACAGACTGCTTCTCTTTCAGTGAAATGCATGTGAATTTCTGTTGAATGCTTGTAAGTAGCTTAAGGCACTTTCAAAGGAAAGTGATTTTCTCTGAAAGGACAGCATTTAGAAAGTGAAGCAACACTCCATTCACTTCGCACAGTGAATTGAAGTGTTGGAACAGACTGCTTATCTTTCAGTGAAACACATGTGAATTTCTGTTGAAAGCTTGTAAGTAGCTTAAGGCACTTTCAAAGGAAAGTGATTTTCTCTGAAAGGACAGCATTTAGAAAGTGAAGCAACACTCCATTCACTTCGCAGAGTGAATTGAAGTGTTGGAACAGACAGCTTCTCTTTCATAGAAACGCATTTGAGTTTCCTGTGAATGTGTGTAAGTAGCTTAAGGCAGTTTCAAAGGAAAGTGATTTTCTCTGAAAGGACAGCATTTAGAAAGTGAAGCAACACTCCATTCACTTCGCACAGTGAATTGAAGTGTTGGAACAGACTGCTTCTCTTTCAGTGAAACGCATGTGAATTTCTGTTGAATGCTTGTAAGTAGCTTAAGGCACTTTCAAAGGAAAGTGATTTTCTCTGAAAGGACAGCATTTAGAAAGTGAAGCAACACTCCATTCACTTCACACAGTGAATTCAAGTGTTGGAACAGACAGCATCTCTTTCATAGAAATGCATTTGAGTTTCCTGTGAATGTGTGTAAGTAGCTTAAGGCACTTTCAAAGGAAAGTGATTTTCTCTGAAAGGACAGCATTTAGAAAGTGAAACAACACTCCATTCACTTCGCACACTGAATTGAAGTGTTGGAACAGACTGCTTCTCTTTCAGAAAAATGCATGTGAGTTTCTTGTGAATGCTTGTAAGTAGCTTAAGGCACTTTCAAAGGAAAGTGATTGTCTCTGAAAGGACAGCATTTAGAAAGTGAAACAACACTCCATTCACTTCGCACAGTGAATTGAAGTGTTGGAACAGACCACTTCTCTTTCAGAGAAACAGATATGAGTTTTTTGTGAATGCTTGTAAGTAGCTTAAGGCACTTTCAAAGGAAAGTGATTTTCTCTGAAAGGACAGCATTTAGAAAGTGAAGCAACACTCCATTCACTTCGCACAGTGAATTGAAGTGTTGGAACAGACTGCTTCTTTTTCAGAGAAACGCATGTGAATTTCTGTGGAATGCTTGTAAGTAGCTTAAGGCACTTTCAAAGGAAAGTGATTTTCTCTGAAAGGACAGCATTTAGAAAGTGAAGCAGCACTCCATTCACTTCGCACAGTGAATTGAAGTGTTGGAACAGACTGCTTCTCTTTCAGTGAAATGCATGTGAATTTCGGTTGAATGCTTGTAAGTAGCTTAAGGCACTTTCAAAGGAAAGTGATTTTCTCTGAAAGGACAGCATTTAGAAAGTGAAGCAACACTCCATTCACTTCGCACAGTGAATTGAAGTGTTGGAAGAGACTGCTTCTCTTTCAGTGAAACACATGTGAATTTCTGTTGAAAGATTGTAAGTAGCTTAAGGCACTTTCAAAGGAAAGTGATTTTCTCTGAAAGGACAGCATTTAGAAAGTGAAGCAACACTCCATTCACTTCGCATAGTGAATTGAAGTGTTGGAACAGACAGCTTCTCTTTCATAGAAACGCATTTGAGTTTCCTGTGAATGTGTGTAAGTAGCTTAATGCAGTTTCAAAGGAAAGTGATTTTCTCTGAAAGGACAGCATTTAGAAAGTGAAGCAACACTCCATTCACTTCGCACAGTGAATTGAAGTGTTGGAACAGACTGCTTCTCTTTCAGTGAAACGCATGTGAATTTCTGTTGAATGCTTGTAAGTAGCTTAAGGCACTTTCAAAGGAAAGTGATTTTCTCTGAAAGGACAGCATTTAGAAAGTGAAGCAACACTCCATTCACTTCGCACAGTGAATTCAAGTGTTGGAACAGACAGCATCTCTTTCATAGAAATGCATTTGAGTTTCCTGTGAATGTGTGTAAGTAGCTTAAGGCACTTTCAAAGGAAAGTGATTTTCTCTGAAAGGACAGCATTTAGAAAGTGAAACAACACTCCATTCACTTCGCACAGTGAATTGAAGTGTTGGAACAGACTGCTTCTCTTTCAGAAAAATGCATGTGAGTTTCTTGTGAATGCTTGTAAGTAGCTTAAGGCACTTTCAAAGGAAAGTGATTGTCTCTGAAAGGACAGCATTTAGAAAGTGAAACAACACTCCATTCACTTCGCACAGTGAATTGAAGTGTTGGAACAGACCACTTCTCTTTCAGAGAAACAGATATGAGTTTTTTGTGAATGCTTGTAAGTAGCTTAAGGCACTTACAAAGGAAAGTGATTTTCTCTGAAAGGACAGCATTTAGAAAGTGAAGCAACACTCCATTCACTTCGCACAGTGAATTGAAGTGTTGGAACAGACTGCTTCTCTTTCAGAGAAACGCATGTGAATTTCTATTGAATGCTTGTAAGTAGCTTTAGGCACTTTCAAAGGAAAGTGATTTTCCCAGAAAGGACAGCATTTAGAAAGTGAAGCAACACTCCATTCACTACGCACAGTGAATTGAAGTGTTGGAACAGACTGCTTCTCTTTCAGAAAAATGCATGTGAGTTTCTTGTGAATGCTTGTAAGTAGCTTAAGGCACTTTCAAAGGAAAGTGATTGTCTCTGAAGGGACAGCATTTAGAAAGTGAAGCAACACTCCATTCACTTCGCACAGTGAATTGAAGTGTTGGAACAGACTGCTTCTTTTTCAGAGAAACACATGTGAATTTCTATTGAATGCTTGTAAGTAGCTTAAGGCACTTTCAAAGGAAAGTGATTTTCTCTGAAAGGACAGAATTTAGAAAGTGAAGCACCACTCCATTCACTACGCACAGTGAATTGAAGTGTTGGAACAGACTGCTTCTCTTTCAGAAAAATGCATGTGAGTTTCTTGTGAATGCTTGTAAGTAGCTTAAGGCACTTTCAAAGGAAAGTGATTTTCTCTGAAAGGACAGCATTTAGAAAGTGAAGCAACACTCCATTCACTTCGCACAGTGAATTGAAGTGTTGGAACAGACTGCTTCTTTTTCAGAGAAACGCATGTGAATTTCTGTGGAATGCTTGTAAGTAGCTTAAGGCACTTTCAAAGGAAAGTGATTTACTCTGAAAGGACAGCAGTTAGAAAGTGAAGCAGCACTCCATTCACTTCGCACAGTGAATTGAAGTGTTGGAACAGACTGCTTCTCTTTGAGTGAAATGCATGTGAATTTCTGTTGAATGCTTGTAAGTAGCTTAAGGCACTTTCAAAGGAAAGTGATTTTCTCTGAAAGGACAGCATTTAGAAAGTGAAGCAACACTCCATTCACTTCGCACAGTGAATTGAAGTGTTGGAACAGACTGCTTCTCTTTCAGTGAAACACATGTGAATTTCTGTTGAAAGCTTATAAGTAGCTTAAGGCACTTTCAAAGGAAAGTGATTTTCTCTGAAAGGACAGCATTTAGAAAGTGAAGCAACACTCCATTCACTTCGCACAGTGAATTGAAGTGTTGGAACAAACTGCTTCTCTTTCAGAGAAACCCATGTGAATTTCTATTGAATGCTTGTAAGTAGCTTAAGGCACTTTCAAAGGAAAGTGATTTTCTCTGAAAGGACAGCATTTAGAAAGTGAAGCAACACTCCATTCACTACGCACAGTGAATTGAAGTGTTGGAACAGACAGCTTCTCTTTCAGAAAAATGCATGCGAGTTTCTTGTGAATGCTTGTAAGTAGCTTAAGGCACTTTCAAAGGAAAGTGATTTTCTCTGAAAGGACAGCATTTAGAAAGTGAAGCAACACTCCATTCACTTCGCACAGTGAATTGAAGTGTTGGAACAGACAGCTTCTCTTTCATAGAAACGCATTTGAGTTTCCTGTGAATGTGTGTAAGTAGCTTAAGGCACTTTCAAAGGAAAGTGATTTTCTCTGAAAGGACAGCATTTAGAAAGTGAAGCAACACTCCATTCACTTCGCACAGTGAATTGAAGTGTTGGAACAGACTGCTTCTCTTTCAGTGAAACGCATGTGAATTTCTGTTGAATGCTTGTAAGTAGCTTAAGGCACTTTCAAAGGAAAGTGATTTTCTCTGAAAGGACAGCATTTAGAAAGTGAAGCAACACTCCATTCACTTCGCACAGTGAACTGAAGTGTTGGAACAGACAGCTTCTCTTTCATAGAAACGCATTTGAGTTTCCTGTGAATGTGTCTAAGTAGCTTAAGGCCCTTTCAAAGGAAAGTGATTTTCTCTGAAAGGACAGCATTTAGAAAGTGAAACAACACTCCATTCACTTCGCACAGTGAATTGAAGTGTTGGAACAGACTGCTTCTCTTTCAGAGAAACGCATGTGAATTTCTATAGAATGCTTGTAAGTAGCTTTAGGCACTTTCAAAGGAAAGTGATTTTCCCAGAAAGGACAGCATTTAGAAAGTGAAGCAACACTCCATTCACTACGCACAGTGAATTGAAGTGTTGGAACAGACTGCTTCTCTTTCAGAAAAATGCATGTGAGTTTCTTGTGAATGCTTGTAAGTAGCTTAAGGCACTTTCAAAGGAAAGTGATTTTCTCTGAAAGGACAGCATTTAGAAAGTGAAGCAACACTCCATTCACTTCGCACAGTGAATTGAAGTGTTGGAACAGACTGCTCCTTTTTCAGAGAAACGCATGTGAATTTCTGTGGAATGCTTGTAAGTAGCTTAAGGCACTTTCAAAGGAAAGTGATTTTCTCTGAAAGGACAGCATTTAGAAAGTGAAGCAGCACTCCATTCACTTCGCACAGTGAATTGAAGTGTTGGAACAGACTGCTTCTATTTCAGTGAAATGCATGTGAATTTCTGTTGAATGCTTGTAAGTAGCTTAAGGCACTTTCAAAGGAAAGTGATTTTCTCTGAAAGGACAGCATTTAGAAAGTGAAGCAACACTCCATTCACTTCGCACAGTAAATTGAAGTGTTGGAACAGACTGCTTCTCTTTCAGTGAAACACATGTGAATTTCTGTTGAAAGCTTGTAAGTAGCTTAAGGCACTTTCAAAGGAAAGTGAATTTCTCTGAAAGGACAGCATTTAGAAAGTGAAGCAACACTCCATTCACTTCGCACAGTGAATTGAAGTGAAGGAACAGACTGCTTCTCTTTCAGAGAAACGCATGTGAATTTCTATTGAATGCTTGTAAGTAGCTTAAGGCACTTTCAAAGGAAAGTGATTTTCTCTGAAAGGACAGCATTTAGAATGTGAAGCAACACTCCATTCACTACGCACAGTGAAATGAAGTGTTGGAACAGACTGCTTCTCTTTCAGAAAAATGCATGCGAGTTTCTTGTGAATGCTTGTAAGTAGCTTAAGGCACTTTCAAAGGAAAGTGATTTTCTCTGAAAGGACAGCATTTAGAAAGTGAAGCAACACTCCATTCACTACGCACAGTGAATTGAAGTGTTGGAACAGACTTCTTCTCTTTCAGAGAATGCATGTGAGTTTCTTGTGAATGCTTGTAAGTAGCTTAAGGCACTTTCAAAGGAAAGTGATTTTCTCTGAAAGGACAGCATTTAGAAAGGGAAGCAACACTCCATTCACTTCGCACACTGAATTGAAGTGTTGGAACAGACTGCTTCTTTTTCAGAGAAACGCATGTGAATTTCTGTGGAATGCTTGTAAGTAGCTTAAGGCACTTTCAAAGGAAAGTGATTTTCTCTGAAAGGACAGCATTTAGAAAGTGAAGCAGCACTCCATTCACTTCGCACAGTGAAATGAAGTGTTGGAACAGACTGCTTCTCTTTCAGTGAAATGCATGTGAATTTCTGTTGAATGCTTGTAAGTAGCTTAAGGCACTTTCAAAGGAAAGTGATTTTCTCTGAAAGGACAGCATTTAGAAAGTGAAACAACACTCCATTCACTTCGCACAGTGAATTGAAGTGTTGGAACAGACTGCTTCTCTTTCAGTGAAACACATGTGAATTTCTGTTGAAAGCTTGTAAGTAGCTTAAGGCACTTTCAAAGGAAAGTGATTTTCTCTGAAAGGACAGCATTTAGAAAGTGAAGCAACACTCCATTCACTTCGCACAGTGAATTGAAGTGTTGGAACAGACAGCTTCTCTTTCTTAGAAACGCATTTGAGTTTCCTGTGAATGTGTGTAAGTAGCTTAAGGCACTTTCAAAGGAAAGTGATTTTCTCTGAAATGACAGCATTTAGAAAGTGATGCAACACTCCATTCACTTCGCACAGTGAATTGAAGTGTTGGAATAAACTGCTTCTCTTTCAGTGAAACGCATGTGAATTTCTGTGGAATGCTTGTAAGTAGCTTAAGGCACTTTCAAAGGAAAGTGATTTTCTCTGAAAGGACAGCATTTAGAAAGTGAAACAACACTCCATTCACTTCGCACAGTGAATTGAAGTGTTGGAACAGACTTCTTCTCTTTCAGAGAAACGCATGTGAATTTCTGTGGAATGCTTGTAAGTAGCTTAAGGCACTTTCAAAGGAAAGTGATTTTCTCTGAAAGGACAGCATTTAGAAAGTGAAACAACACTCCATTCACTTCGCACAGTGAATTGAAGTGTTGGAACAGACTGCTTCTCTTTCAGAGAAACGCATGTGAATTTCTATTGAATGCTTGTAAGTAGCTTAAGGCACTTTCAGAGGAAAGTGATTTTCTCAGAAAGGACAGCATTTAGAAAGTGAAGCAACACTCCATTCACTACGCACAGTGAATTGAAGTGTTGGAACAGACTGCTTCTCTTTCAGAATAATGCATGTGAGTTTCTTGTGGATGCTTGTAAGTAGCTTAAGGCACTTTCAAAGGAAAGTGATTTTCTCTGAAAGGACAGCATTTAGAAAGTGAAGCAACACTCCATTCACTTCGCACAGTGAATTGAAGTGTTGGAACAGACTGCTTCTTTTTCAGAGAAACGCATGTGAATTTCTGTGGAATGCTTGTAAGTAGCTTAAGGCACTTTCAAAGGAAAGTGATTTTCTCTGAAAGGACAACATTTAGAAAGTGAAGCAGCACTCCATTCACTTCGCACAGTGAATTGAAGTGTTGGAACAGACTGCTTTTCTTTCAGTGAAATGCATGTCAATTTCTGTTGAATGCTTGTAAGTAGCTTAAGGCACTTTCAAAGGAAAGTGATTTTCTCTGAAAGGACAGCATTTAGAAAGTGAAGCAACACTCCATTCACTTCGCACAGTGAATTGAAGTGTTGGAACAGACTGCTTCTCTTTCAGTGAAACACATGTGAATTTCTGTTGAAAGCTTGTAAGTAGCTTAAGGCACTTTCAAAGGAAAGTGATTTTCTCTGAAAGGACAGCATTTAGAAAGTGAAGCAACACTCCATTCACTTCGCACAGTGAATTGAAGTGTTGGAACAGACAGCTTCTCTTTCTTAGAAACGCATTAGAGTTTCCTGTGAATGTGTGTAAGTAGCTTAAGGCACTTTCAAAGGAAAGTGATTTTCACTGAAAGGACAGCATTTAGAAAGTGATACAACACTCCATTCACTTCGCACAGTGAATTGAAGTGTTGGAATAGATTGCTTTTCTTTCAGTGAAACGCATGTGAATTTCTGTTGAATGCTTGTAAGTAGCTTAAGGCACTTTCAAAGGAAAGTGATTTTCTCTGAAAGGACAGCATTTAGAAAGTGAAGCAACACTCCATTCACTTTGCACAGTGAATTGAAGTGTTGGAACAGACAGCATCTCTTTCATAGAAACGCATTTGAGTTTCCTGTGAATGTGTGTAAGTAGCTTAAGGCACTTTCAAAGGAAAGTGATTTTCTCTGAAAGGACAGCATTTAGAAAGTGAAACAACACTCCATTCACTTCGCACAGTGAATTGAAGTGTTGGAACAGACTGCTTCTCTTTCAGAAAAATGCATGTGAGTTTCTTGTGAATGCTTGTAAGTAGCTTAAGGCACTTTCAAAGGAAAGTGATTGTCTCTGAAAGGACAGCATCTAGAAAGTGAAGCAACACTCCATTCACTTCGCACAGTGAATTGAAGTGTTGGAACAGACTGCTTCTTTTTCAGAGAAACACATGTGAATTTCTATTGAATGCTTGTAAGTAGCTTAAGGCACTTTCAAAGGAAAGTGATTTTCTCTGAAAGGACAGCATTTAGAAAGTGAAGCAACACTCCATTCACTTCGCACAGTGAATTGAAGTGTTGGAACACACTTCTTCTCTTTCAGAGAAACGCATGTGAATTTCTGTGGAATGCTTGTAAGTAGCTTAAGGCACTTTCAAAGGAAAGTGATTGTCTCTGCAAGGACAGCATTTAGAAAGTGAAACAACACTCCATTCACTTCGCACAGTGAATTGAAGTGTTGGAACAGACCACTTCTCTTTCAGAGAAACAGATATGAGTTCTTTGTGAATGCTTGTAAGTAGCTTAAGGCACTTTCAAAGGAAAGTGATTTTCTCTGAAAGGACAGCATTTAGAAAGTGAAGCAACACTCCATTCACTTCGCACAATGAAATGAAGTGTTGGAACAGACTGTTTCTCTTTCAGAGAAACGCATGTGAATTTCTATTGAATGCTTGTAAGTAGCTTAAGGCACTTTCAAAGGAAAGTGATTTTCTCAGAAAGGACAGCATTTAGAAAGTGAAGCAACACTCCATTCACAACGCACAGTGAATTGAAGTGTTGGAACAGACTGCTTCTCTTTCAGAAAAATGCATGTGAGTTTCTTGTGAATGCTTGCAAGTAGCTTAAGGCACTTTCAAAGGAAAGTGATTGTCTTTGAAAGGACAGCATCTAGAAAGTGAAGCAACACTCCATTCACTTCGCACAGTGAATTGAAGTGTTGGAACAGACTGCTTCTTTTTCAGAGAAACACATGTGAATTTCTATTGAATGCCTGTAAGTAGCTTAAGGCACTTTCAAAGGAAAGTGATTTTCTCTGAAAGGACAGCATTTAGAAAGTGAAGCAACACTCCATTCACTACGCACAGTGAATTGAAGTGTTGGAACAGACTGCTTCTCTTTCAGAAAAATGCATGTGAATTTCTTGTGAATGCTTGTAAGTAGCTGAAGGCACTTTCAAAGGAAAGTGATTTTCTCTGAAAGGACAGCATTTAGAAAGTGAAGCAACACTCCATTCACTTCGCACAGTGAATTGAAGTGTTGGAACAGACTGCTTCTTTTTCAGAGAAACGCATGTGAATTTCTGTGGAATGCTTGTAAGTAGCTCAAGGCACTTTCAAAGGAAAGTGATTTTCTCTGAAAGGACAGCATTTAGAAAGTGAAGCAGCACTCCATTCACTTCGCACAGTGAATTGAAGTGTTGGAACAGACTGCTTCTATTTCAGTGAAATGCATGTGAATTTCTGTTGAATGCTTGTAAGTAGCTTAAGGCACTTTCAAAGGAAAGTGATTTTCTCTGAAAGGACAGCATTTAGAAAGTGAAGCAACACTCCATTCACTTTGCACAGTGAATTGAAGTGTTGGAACAGACAGCATCTCTTTCATAGAAACGCATTTGAGTTTCCTGTGAATGTGTGTAAGTAGCTTAAGGCACTTTCAAAGGAAAGTGATTTTCTCTGAAAGGACAGCATTTAGAAAGTGAAACAACACTCCATTCACTTCGCACAGTGAATTGAAGTGTTGGAACAGACTGCTTCTCTTTCAGAAAAATGCATGTGAGTTTCTTGTGAATGCTTGTAAGTAGCTTAAGGCACTTTCAAAGGAAAGTGATTGTCTCTGAAAGGACAGCATTTAGAAAGTGAAGCAACACTCCATTCACTTCGCACAGTGAATTGAAGTGTTGGAACAGACTGCTTCTTTTTCAGAGAAACACATGTGAATTTCTATTGAATGCTTGTAAGTAGCTTAAGGCACTTTCAAAGGAAAGTGATTTTCTCTGAAAGGACAGCATTTAGAAAGTGAAGCAACACTCCATTCACTTCGCACAGTGAATTGAAGTGTTGGAACAGACTGCTTCTTTTTCAGAGAAACGCATGTGAATTTCTGTGGAATGCTTGTAAGTAGCTTAAGGCACTTTCAAAGGAAAGTGATTTTCTCTGAAAGGACAGCATTTAGAAAGTGAAGCAGCACTCCATTCACTTCGCACTATGAATTGAAGTGTTGGAACAGACTGCTTCTCTTTCAGTGAAATGCATGTGAATTTCTGTTGAATGCTTGTAAGTAGCTTACGGCACTTTCAAAGGAAAGTGATTTTCTCTGAAAGGACAGCATTTAGATAGTGAAACGACACTCCATTCACTTCGCACAGTGAATTGAAGTGTTGGAACAGACCACTTCTCTTTCAGAGAAACAGATATGAGTTTTTTGTGAATGCTTGTAAGTAGCTTAAGGCACTTTCAAAGGAAAGTGATTTTCTCTGAAAGGACAGCATTTAGAAAGTGAAACAACACTCCATTCACTTCGCACAGTGAATTGAAGTGTTGGAACAGACTTCTTCTCTTTCAGAGAAACGCATGTGAATTTCTGTGGAATGCTTGTAAGTAGCTTAAGGCACTTTCAAAGGAAAGTGATTGTCTCTGCAAGGACAGCATTTAGAAAGTGAAACAACACTCCATTCACTTCGCACAGTGAATTTAAGTGTTGGAACAGACCACTTCTTTTTCAGAGAAACAGATATGAGTTCTTTGTGAATGCTTGTAAGTAGCTTAAGGCACTTTCAAAGGAAAGTGATTTTCTCTGAAAGGACAGCATTTAGAAAGTGAAGCAACACTCCATTCACTTCGCACAGTGAAATGAAGTGTTGGAACAGACTGTTTCTCTTTCAGAGAAACGCATGTGAATTTCTATTGAATGCTTGTAAGTAGCTTAAGGCACTTTCAAAGGAAAGTGATTTTCTCTGAAAGGACAGCATTTAGAAAGTGAAGCAACACTCCATTCACAACGCACAGTGAATTGAAGTGTTGGAACAGACTGCTTCTCTTTCAGAAAAATGCATGTGAGTTTCTTGTGAATGCTTGCAAGTAGCTTAAGGCACTTTCAAAGGAAAGTGATTGTCTCTGAAAGGACAGCATCTAGAAAGTGAAGCAACACTCCATTCACTTCGCACAGTGAATTGAAGTGTTGGAACAGACTGCTTCTTTTTCAGAGAAACACATGTGAATTTCTATTGAATGCCTGTAAGTAGCTTAAGGCACTTTCTAAGGAAAGTGATTTCTCTGAAAGGACAGCATTTAGAAAGTGAAGCAACACTCCATTCACTACGCACAGTGAATTGAAGTGTTGGAACAGACTGCTTCTCTTTCAGAAAAATGCATGTGAATTTCTTGTGAATGCTTGTAAGTAGCTGAAGGCACTTTCAAAGGAAAGTGATTTTCTCTGAAAGGACAGCATTTAGAAAGTGAAGCAACACTCCATTCACTTCGCACAGTGAATTGAAGTGTTGGAACAGACTGCTTCTTTTTCAGAGAAACGCATGTGAATTTCTGTGGAATACTTGTAAGTAGCTTAAGGCACTTTCAAAGGAAAGTGATTTTCTCTGAAAGGACAGCATTTAGAAAGTGAAGCAGCACTCCATTCACTTCGCACAGTGAATTGAAGTGTTGGAACAGACTGCTTCTCTTTCAGTGAAATGCATGTGAATTTCTGTTGAATGCTTGTAAGTAGCTTAAGGCACTTTCAAAGGAAAGTGATTTTCTCTGAAAGGACAGCATTTAGAAAGTGAAGCAACACTCCATTCACTTTGCACAGTGAATTGAAGTGTTGGAACAGACAGCATCTCTTTCATAGAAACGCATTTGAGTTTCCTGTGAATGTGTGTAAGTAGCTTAAGGCAATTTCAAAGGAAAGAGATTTTCTCTGAAAGGACAGCATTTAGAAAGTGAAACAACACTCCATTCACTTCGCACAGTGAATTGAAGTGTTGGAACAGACTTCTTCTCTTTCAGAGAAACGCATGTGAATTTCTGTGGAATGCTTGTAAGTAGCTTAAGGCACTTTCAAAGGAAAGTGATTTTCTCTGAAAGGACAGCATTTAGAAAGTGAAACAACACTCCATTCACTTCCCACAGTGAATTGAAGTGTTGGAACAGACTGCTTCTCTTTCAGAGAAACGCATGTGAATTTCTCTTGAATGCTTGTAAGTAGCTTAAGGCACTTTCAGAGGAAAGCGATTTTCTCAGAAAGGACAGCATTTAGAAAGTGAAGCAACACTCCATTCACTACGCACAGTGAATTGAAGTGTTGGAACAGACTGCTTCTCTTTCAGAAAAATGCATGTGAGTTTCTTGTGAATGCTTGTAAGTAGCTTAAGGCACTTTCAAAGGAAAGTGATTTTCTCTGAAAGGACAGCATTTAGAAAGTGAAGCAACACTCCATTCACTTCGCACACTGAATTGAAGTGTTGGAACAGACTGCTTCTTTTTCAGAGAAACGCATGTGAATTTCTGTGGAATGCTTGTAAGTAGCTCAAGGCACTTTCAAAGGAAAGTGATTTTCTCTGAAAGGACAGCATTTAGAAAGTGAAGCAGCACTCCATTCACTTCGCACAGTGAATTGAAGTGTTGGAACAGACTGCTTCTATTTCAGTGAAATGCATGTGAATTTCTGTTGAATGCTTGTAAGTAGCTTAAGGCACTTTCAAAGGAAAGTGATTTTCTCTGAAAGGACAGCATTTAGAAAGTGAAGCAACACTCCATTCACTTTGCACAGTGAATTGAAGTGTTGGAACAGACAGCATCTCATTCATAGAAACGCATTTGAGTTTCCTGTGAATGTGTGTAAGTAGCTTAAGGCACTTTCAAAGGAAAGTGATTTTCTCTGAAAGGACAGCATTTAGAAAGTGAAACAACACTCCATTCACTTCGCACAGTGAATTGAAGTGTTGGAACAGACTGCTTCTCTTTCAGAAAAATGCATGTGAGTTTCTTGTGAATGCTTGTAAGTAGCTTAAGGCACTTTCAAAGGAAAGTGATTGTCTCTGAAAGGACAGCATTTAGAAAGTGAAGCAACACTCCATTCACTTCGCACAGTGAATTGAAGTGTTGGAACAGACTGCTTCTTTTTCAGAGAAACACATGTGAATTTCTATTGAATGCTTGTAAGTAGCTTAAGGCACTTTCAAAGGAAAGTGATTTTCTCTGAAAGGACAGCATTTAGAAAGTGAAGCAACACTCCATTCACTTCGCACAGTGAATTGAAGTGTTGGAACAGACTGCTTCTTTTTCAGAGAAACGCATGTGAATTTCTGTGGAATGCTTGTAAGTAGCTTAAGGCACTTTCAAAGGAAAGTGATTTTCTCTGAAAGGACAGCATTTAGAAAGTGAAGCAGCACTCCATTCACTTCGCACTATGAATTGAAGTGTTGGAACAGACTGCTTCTCTTTCAGTGAAATGCATGTGAATTTCTGTTGAATGCTTGTAAGTAGCTTACGGCACTTTCAAAGGAAAGTGATTTTCTCTGAAAGGACAGCATTTAGATAGTGAAACGACACTCCATTCACTTCGCACAGTGAATTGAAGTGTTGGAACAGACCACTTCTCTTTCAGAGAAACAGATATGAGTTTTTTGTGAATGCTTGTAAGTAGCTTAAGGCACTTTCAAAGGAAAGTGATTTTCTCTGAAAGGACAGCATTTAGAAAGTGAAACAACACTCCATTCACTTCGCACAGTGAATTGAAGTGTTGGAACAGACTTCTTCTCTTTCAGAGAAACGCATGTGAATTTCTGTGGAATGCTTGTAAGTAGCTTAAGGCACTTTCAAAGGAAAGTGATTGTCTCTGCAAGGACAGCATTTAGAAAGTGAAACAACACTCCATTCACTTCGCACAGTGAATTTAAGTGTTGGAACAGACCACTTCTTTTTCAGAGAAACAGATATGAGTTCTTTGTGAATGCTTGTAAGTAGCTTAAGGCACTTTCAAAGGAAAGTGATTTTCTCTGAAAGGACAGCATTTAGAAAGTGAAGCAACACTCCATTCACTTCGCACAGTGAAATGAAGTGTTGGAACAGACTGTTTCTCTTTCAGAGAAACGCATGTGAATTTCTATTGAATGCTTGTAAGTAGCTTAAGGCACTTTCAAAGGAAAGTGATTTTCTCTGAAAGGACAGCATTTAGAAAGTGAAGCAACACTCCATTCACAACGCACAGTGAATTGAAGTGTTGGAACAGACTGCTTCTCTTTCAGAAAAATGCATGTGAGTTTCTTGTGAATGCTTGCAAGTAGCTTAAGGCACTTTCAAAGGAAAGTGATTGTCTCTGAAAGGACAGCATCTAGAAAGTGAAGCAACACTCCATTCACTTCGCACAGTGAATTGAAGTGTTGGAACAGACTGCTTCTTTTCCAGAGAAACACATGTGAATTTCTATTGAATGCCTGTAAGTAGCTTAAGGCACTTTCAAAGGAAAGTGATTTCTCTGAAAGGACAGCATTTAGAAAGTGAAGCAACACTCCATTCACTACGCACAGTGAATTGAAGTGTTGGAACAGACTGCTTCTCTTTCAGAAAAATGCATGTGAATTTCTTGTGAATGCTTGTAAGTAGCTGAAGGCACTTTCAAAGGAAAGTGATTTTCTCTGAAAGGACAGCATTTAGAAAGTGAAGCAACACTCCATTCACTTCGCACAGTGAATTGAAGTGTTGGAACAGACTGCTTCTTTTTCAGAGAAACGCATGTGAATTTCTGTGGAATACTTGTAAGTAGCTTAAGGCACTTTCAAAGGAAAGTGATTTTCTCTGAAAGGACAGCATTTAGAAAGTGAAGCAGCACTCCATTCACTTCGCACAGTGAATTGAAGTGTTGGAACAGACTGCTTCTCTTTCAGTGAAATGCATGTGAATTTCTGTTGAATGCTTGTAAGTAGCTTAAGGCACTTTCAAAGGAAAGTGATTTTCTCTGAAAGGACAGCATTTAGAAAGTGAAGCAACACTCCATTCACTTTGCACAGTGAATTGAAGTGTTGGAACAGACAGCATCTCTTTCATAGAAACGCATTTGAGTTTCCTGTGAATGTGTGTAAGTAGCTTAAGGCAATTTCAAAGGAAAGAGATTTTCTCTGAAAGGACAGCATTTAGAAAGTGAAACAACACTCCATTCACTTCGCACAGTGAATTGAAGTGTTGGAACAGACTTCTTCTCTTTCAGAGAAACGCATGTGAATTTCTGTGGAATGCTTGTAAGTAGCTTAAGGCACTTTCAAAGGAAAGTGATTTTCTCTGAAAGGACAGCATTTAGAAAGTGAAACAACACTCCATTCACTTCCCACAGTGAATTGAAGTGTTGGAACAGACTGCTTCTCTTTCAGAGAAACGCATGTGAATTTCTCTTGAATGCTTGTAAGTAGCTTAAGGCACTTTCAGAGGAAAGCGATTTTCTCAGAAAGGACAGCATTTAGAAAGTGAAGCAACACTCCATTCACTACGCACAGTGAATTGAAGTGTTGGAACAGACTGCTTCTCTTTCAGAAAAATGCATGTGAGTTTCTTGTGAATGCTTGTAAGTAGCTTAAGGCACTTTCAAAGGAAAGTGATTTTCTCTGAAAGGACAGCATTTAGAAAGTGAAGCAACACTCCATTCACTTCGCACAGTGAATTGAAGTGTTGGAACAGACTGCTCTTTTTCAGAGAAACGCATGTGAATTTCTGTGGAATGCTTGTAAGTAGCTCAAGGCACTTTCAAAGGAAAGTGATTTTCTCTGAAAGGACAGCATTTAGAAAGTGAAGCAGCACTCCATTCACTTCGCACAGTGAATTGAAGTGTTGGAACAGACTGCTTCTCTTTCAGTGAAATGCATGTGAATTTCTGTTGAATGCTTGTAAGTAGCTTAAGGCACTTTCAAAGGAAAGTGATTTTCTCTGAAAGGACAGCATTTAGAAAGTGAAGCAACACTCCATTCACTTTGCACAGTGAATTGAAGTGTTGGAACAGACAGCATCTCTTTCATAGAAACGCATTTGAGTTTCCTGTGAATGTGTGTAAGTAGCTTAAGGCACTTTCAAAGGAAAGTGATTTTCTCTGAAAGGACAGCATTTAGAAAGTGAAACAACACTCCATTCACTTCGCACAGTGAATTTAAGTGTTGGAACAGACCACTTCTTTTTCAGAGAAACAGATATGAGTTCTTTGTGAATGCTTGTAAGTAGCTTAAGGCACTTTCAAAGGAAAGTGATTTTCTCTGAAAGGACAGCATTTAGAAAGTGAAGCAACACTCCATTCACTTCGCACAGTGAAATGAAGTGTTGGAACAGACTGTTTCTCTTTCAGAGAAACACATGTGAATTTCTATTGAATGCTTGTAAGTAGCTTAAGGCACTTTCAAAGGAAAGTGATTTTCTCAGAAAGGACAGCATTTAGAAAGTGAAGCAACACTCCATTCACAACGCACAGTGAATTGAAGTGTTGGAACAGACTGCTTCTCTTTCAGAAAAATGCATGTGAGTTTCTTGTGAATGCTTGTAAGTAGCTTAAGGCACTTTCAAAGGAAAGTGATTGTCTCTGAAAGGACAGCATCTAGAAAGTGAAGCAACACTCCATTCACTTCGCACAGTGAATTGAAGTGTTGGAACAGACTGCTTCTTTTTCAGAGAAACACATGTGAATTTCTATTGAATGCTTGTAAGTAGCTTAAGGCACTTTCAAAGGAAAGTGATTTTCTCTGAAAGGACAGCATTTAGAAAGTGAAGCAGCACTCCATTCACTTCGCACACTGAATTGAAGTGTTGGAACAGACTGCTTCTCTTTCAGTGAAATGCATGTGAATTTCTGTTGAATGCTTGTAAGTAGCTTAAGGCACTTTCAAAGGAAAGTGATTTTCTCTGAAAGGACAGCATTTAGAAAGTGAAGCAACACTCCATTCACTTCGCACAGTGAATTGAAGTGTTGGAACAGACAGCTTCTCTTTCATAGAAACGCATTTGTGTTTCCTGTGAATGTGTGTAAGTAGCTTAAGGCACTTTCAAAGGAAAGAGATTTTCTCTGAAAGGACAGCATTTAGAAAGTGAAACAACACTCCATTCACTTCGCACAGTGAATTGAAGTGTTGGAACAGACTTCTTCTCTTTCAGAGAAACGCATGTGAATTTCTGTGGAATGCTTGTAAGTAGCTTAAGGCACTTTCAAAGGAAAGTGATTTTCTCTGAAAGGACAGCATTTAGAAAGTGAAACAACACTCCATTCACTTCGCACAGTGAATTGAAGTGTTGGAACAGACTGCTTCTCTTTCAGAGAAACGCATGTGAATTTCTATTGAATGCTTGTAAGTAGCTTAAGGCACTTTCAGAGGAAAGCGATTTTCTCAGAAAGGACAGCATTTAGAAAGTGAAGCAACACTCCATTCACTACGCACAGTGAATTGAAGTGTTGGAACAGACTGCTTCTCTTTCAGAAAAATGCATGTGAGTTTCTTGTGAATGCTTGTAAGTAGCTTAAGGCACTTTCAAAGGAAAGTGATTTTCTCTGAAAGGACAGCATTTAGAAAGTGAAGCAACACTCCATTCACTTCGCACACTGAATTGAAGTGTTGGAACAGACTGCTTCTCTTTCAGAAAAATGCATGTGAGTTTCTTGTGAATGCTTGTAAGTAGCTTAAGGCACTTTCAAAGGAAAGTGATTTTCTCTGAAAGGACAGCATTTAGAAAGGGAAGCAACACTCCATTCACTTCGCACAGTGAATTGAAGTGTTGGAACAGACTGCTTCTCTTTCAGTGAAATGCATGTGAATTTCTGTTGAATGCTTGTAAGTAGCTTACGGCACTTTCAAAGGAAAGTGATTTTCTCTGAAAGGACAGCATTTAGAAAGTGAAACGACACTCCATTCACTTCGCACAGTGAATTGAAGTGTTGGAACAGACCACTTCTCTTTCAGAGAAACAGATATGAGTTTTTTGTGAATGCTTGTAAGTAGCTTAAGGCACTTTCAAAGGAAAGTGATTTTCTCTGAAAGGACAGCATTTAGAAAGTGAAACAACACTCCATTCACTTCGCACAGTGAATTGAAGTGTTGGAACAGACAGCATCTCTTTCATAGAAACGCATTTGAGTTTCCTGTGAATGTGTGTAAGTAGCTTAAGGCAATTTCAAAGGAAAGAGATTTTCTCTGAAAGGACAGCATTTAGAAAGTGAAACAACACTCCATTCACTTCGCACAGTGAATTGAAGTGTTGGAACAGACTTCTTCTCTTTCAGAGAAACACATGTGAATTTCTGTGGAATGCTTGTAAGTAGCTTAAGGCACTTTCAAAGGAAAGTGATTTTCTCTGAAAGGACAGCATTTAGAAAGTGAAACAACACTCCATTCACTTCCCACAGTGAATTGAAGTGTTGGAACAGACTGCTTCTCTTTCAGAGAAACGCATGTGAATTTCTCTTGAATGCTTGTAAGTAGCTTAAGGCACTTTCAGAGGAAAGCGATTTTCTCAGAAAGGACAGCATTTAGAAAGTGAAGCAACACTCCATTCACTACGCACAGTGAATTGAAGTGTTGGAACAGACTGCTTCTCTTTCAGAAAAATGCATGTGAGTTTCTTGTGAATGCTTGTAAGTAGCTTAAGGCACTTTCAAAGGAAAGTGATTTTCTCTGAAAGGACAGCATTTAGAAAGTGAAGCAACACTCCATTCACTTCGCACACTGAATTGAAGTGTTGGAACAGACTGCTTCTTTTTCAGAGAAACGCATGTGAATTTCTGTGGAATGCTTGTAAGTAGCTTACGGCACTTTCAAAGGAAAGTGATTTTCTCTGAAAGGACAGCATTTAGAAAGTGAAACAACACTCCATTCACTTCGCACAGTGAATTGAAGTGTTGGAACAGACAGCTTCTCTTTCAGAGAAACAGATATGAGTTTTTTGTGAATGCTTGTAAGTAGCTTAAGGCACTTTCAAAGGAAAGTGATTTTCTCTGAAAGGACAGCATTTAGAAAGTGAAACAACACTCCATTCACTTCGCACTATGAATTGAAGTGTTGGAACAGACTTCTTCTCTTTCAGAGAAACGCATGTGAATTTCTGTGGAATGCTTGTAAGTAACTTAAGGCACTTTCAAAGGAAAGTGATTTTCTCAGAAAGGACAGCATTTAGAAAGTGAAGCAACACTCCATTCACTTCGCACAGTGAAATGAAGTGTTGGAACAGACTGTTTCTCTTTCAGAGAAACGCATGTGAATTTCTATTGAATGCTTGTAAGTAGCTTAAGGCACTTTCAAAGGAAAGTGATTTTCTCAGAAAGGACAGCATTTAGAAAGTGAAGCAACACTCCATTCACAACGCACAGTGAATTGAAGTGTTGGAACAGACTGCTTCTCTTTCAGAAAAATGCATGTGAGTTTCTTGTGAATGCTTGCAAGTAGCTTAAGGCACTTTCAAAGGAAAGTGATTGTCTCTGAAAGGACAGCATCTAGAAAGTGAAGCAACACTCCATTCACTTCGCACAGTGAATTGAAGTGTTGGAACAGACTGCTTCTTTTTCAGAGAAACACATGTGAATTTCTATTGAATGCCTGTAAGTAGCTTAAGGCACTTTCAAAGGAAAGTGATTTTCTCTGAAAGGACAGCATTTAGAAAGTGAAGCAACACTCCATTCACTACGCACAGTGAATTGAAGTGTTGGAACAGACTGCTTCTCTTTCAGAAAAATGCATGTGAATTTCTTGTGAATGCTTGTAAGTAGCTCAAGGCACTTTCAAAGGAAAGTGATTTTCTCTGAAAGGACAGCATTTAGAAAGTGAAGCAACACTCCATTCACTTCGCACAGTGAATTGAAGTGTTGGAACAGACTGCTCTTTTTCAGAGAAACGCATGTGAATTTCTGTGGAATGCTTGTAAGTAGCTCAAGGCACTTTCAAAGGAAAGTGATTTTCTCTGAAAGGACAGCATTTAGAAAGTGAAGCAGCACTCCATTCACTTCGCACAGTGAATTGAAGTGTTGGAACAGACTGCTTCTCTTTCAGTGAAATGCATGTGAATTTCTGTTGAATGCTTGTAAGTAGCTTAAGGCACTTTCAAAGGAAAGTGATTTTCTCTGAAAGGACAGCATTTAGAAAGTGAAGCAACACTCCATTCACTTTGCACAGTGAATTGAAGTGTTGGAACAGACAGCATCTCTTTCATAGAAACGCATTTGAGTTTCCTGTGAATGTGTGTAAGTAGCTTAAGGCACTTTCAAAGGAAAGTGATTTTCTCTGAAAGGACAGCATTTAGAAAGTGAAACAACACTCCATTCACTTCGCACAGTGAATTTAAGTGTTGGAACAGACCACTTCTTTTTCAGAGAAACAGATATGAGTTCTTTGTGAATGCTTGTAAGTAGCTTAAGGCACTTTCAAAGGAAAGTGATTTTCTCTGAAAGGACAGCATTTAGAAAGTGAAGCAACACTCCATTCACTTCGCACAGTGAAATGAAGTGTTGGAACAGACTGTTTCTCTTTCAGAGAAACGCATGTGAATTTCTATTGAATGCTTGTAAGTAGCTTAAGGCACTTTCAAAGGAAAGTGATTTTCTCAGAAAGGACAGCATTTAGAAAGTGAAGCAACACTCCATTCACAACGCACAGTGAATTGAAGTGTTGGAACAGACTGCTTCTCTTTCAGAAAAATGCATGTGAGTTTCTTGTGAATGCTTGCAAGTAGCTTAAGGCACTTTCAAAGGAAAGTGATTGTCTCTGAAAGGACAGCATCTAGAAAGTGAAGCAACACTCCATTCACTTCGCACAGTGAATTGAAGTGTTGGAACAGACTGCTTCTTTTTCAGAGAAACACATGTGAATTTCTATTGAATGCTTGTAAGTAGCTTAAGGCACTTTCAAAGGAAAGTGATTTTCTCTGAAAGGACAGCATTTAGAAAGTGAAGCAGCACTCCATTCACTTCGCACACTGAATTGAAGTGTTGGAACAGACTGCTTCTCTTTCAGTGAAATGCATGTGAATTTCTGTTGAATGCTTGTAAGTAGCTTAAGGCACTTTCAAAGGAAAGTGATTTTCTCTGAAAGGACAGCATTTAGAAAGTGAAGCAACACTCCATTCACTTCGCACAGTGAATTGAAGTGTTGGAACAGACAGCTTCTCTTTCATAGAAACGCATTTGTGTTTCCTGTGAATGTGTGTAAGTAGCTTAAGGCACTTTCAAAGGAAAGAGATTTTCTCTGAAAGGACAGCATTTAGAAAGTGAAACAACACTCCATTCACTTCGCACAGTGAATTGAAGTGTTGGAACAGACTTCTTCTCTTTCAGAGAAACGCATGTGAATTTCTGTGGAATGCTTGTAAGTAGCTTAAGGCACTTTCAAAGGAAAGTGATTTTCTCTGAAAGGACAGCATTTAGAAAGTGAAACAACACTCCATTCACTTCGCACAGTGAATTGAAGTGTTGGAACAGACTGCTTCTCTTTCAGAGAAACGCATGTGAATTTCTATTGAATGCTTGTAAGTAGCTTAAGGCACTTTCAGAGGAAAGCGATTTTCTCAGAAAGGACAGCATTTAGAAAGTGAAGCAACACTCCATTCACTACGCACAGTGAATTGAAGTGTTGGAACAGACTGCTTCTCTTTCAGAAAAATGCATGTGAGTTTCTTGTGAATGCTTGTAAGTAGCTTAAGGCACTTTCAAAGGAAAGTGATTTTCTCTGAAAGGACAGCATTTAGAAAGTGAAGCAACACTCCATTCACTTCGCACACTGAATTGAAGTGTTGGAACAGACTGCTTCTCTTTCAGAAAAATGCATGTGAGTTTCTTGTGAATGCTTGTAAGTAGCTTAAGGCACTTTCAAAGGAAAGTGATTTTCTCTGAAAGGACAGCATTTAGAAAGGGAAGCAACACTCCATTCACTTCGCACAGTGAATTGAAGTGTTGGAACAGACTGCTTCTCTTTCAGTGAAATGCATGTGAATTTCTGTTGAATGCTTGTAAGTAGCTTACGGCACTTTCAAAGGAAAGTGATTTTCTCTGAAAGGACAGCATTTAGAAAGTGAAACGACACTCCATTCACTTCGCACAGTGAATTGAAGTGTTGGAACAGACCACTTCTCTTTCAGAGAAACAGATATGAGTTTTTTGTGAATGCTTGTAAGTAGCTTAAGGCACTTTCAAAGGAAAGTGATTTTCTCTGAAAGGACAGCATTTAGAAAGTGAAACAACACTCCATTCACTTCGCACAGTGAATTGAAGTGTTGGAACAGACTTCTTCTCTTTCAGAGAAACGCATGTGAATTTCTGTGGAATGCTTGTAAGTAGCTTAAGGCACTTTCAAAGGAAAGTGATTTTCTCTGAAAGGACAGCATTTAGAAAGTGAAACAACACTCCATTCACTTCCCACAGTGAATTGAAGTGTTGGAACAGACTGCTTCTCTTTCAGAGAAACGCATGTGAATTTCTCTTGAATGCTTGTAAGTAGCTTAAGGCACTTTCAGAGGAAAGCGATTTTCTCAGAAAGGACAGCATTTAGAAAGTGAAGCAACACTCCATTCACTACGCACAGTGAATTGAAGTGTTGGAACAGACTGCTTCTCTTTCAGAAAAATGCATGTGAGTTTCTTGTGAATGCTTGTAAGTAGCTTAAGGCACTTTCAAAGGAAAGTGATTTTCTCTGAAAGGACAGCATTTAGAAAGTGAAGCAACACTCCATTCACTTCGCACACTGAATTGAAGTGTTGGAAGAGACTGCTTCTTTTTCAGAGAAACGCATGTGAATTTCTGTGGAATGCTTGTAAGTAGCTTACGGCACTTTCAAAGGAAAGTGATTTTCTCTGAAAGGACAGCATTTAGAAAGTGAAACAACACTCCATTCACTTCGCACAGTGAATTGAAGTGTTGGAACAGACAGCTTCTCTTTCAGAGAAACAGATATGAGTTTTTTCTGAATGCTTGTAAGTAGCTTAAGGCACTTTCAAAGGAAAGTGATTTTCTCTGAAAGGACAGCATTTAGAAAGTGAAACAACACTCCATTCACTTCGCACTATGAATTGAAGTGTTGGAACAGACTTCTTCTCTTTCAGAGAAACGCATGTGAATTTCTGTGGAATGCTTGTAAGTAGCTTAAGGCACTTTCAAAGGAAAGTGATTTTCTCTGAAAGGACAGCATTTAGAAAGTGAAGCAACACTCCATTCACTTCGCACAGTGAAATGAAGTGTTGGAACAGACTGTTTCTCTTTCAGAGAAACGCATGTGAATTTCTATTGAATGCTTGTAAGTAGCTTAAGGCACTTTCAAAGGAAAGTGATTTTCTCAGAAAGGACAGCATTTAGAAAGTGAAGCAACACTCCATTCACAACGCACAGTGAATTGAAGTGTTGGAACAGACTGCTTCTCTTTCAGAAAAATGCATGTGAGTTTCTTGTGAATGCTTGCAAGTAGCTTAAGGCACTTTCAAAGGAAAGTGATTGTCTCTGAAAGGACAGCATCTAGAAAGTGAAGCAACACTCCATTCACTTCGCACAGTGAATTGAAGTGTTGGAACAGACTGCTTCTTTTTCAGAGAAACACATGTGAATTTCTATTGAATGCCTGTAAGTAGCTTAAGGCACTTTCAAAGGAAAGTGATTTTCTCTGAAAGGACAGCATTTAGAAAGTGAAGCAACACTCCATTCACTACGCACAGTGAATTGAAGTGTTGGAACAGACTGCTTCTCTTTCAGAAAAATGCATGTGAATTTCTTGTGAATGCTTGTAAGTAGCTGAAGGCACTTTCAAAGGAAAGTTATTTTCTCTGAAAGGACAGCATTTAGAAAGTGAAGCAACACTCCATTCACTTCGCACAGTGAATTGAAGTGTTGGAACAGACTGCTCTTTTTCAGAGAAACGCATGTGAATTTCTGTGGAATGCTTGTAAGTAGCTCAAGGCACTTTCAAAGGAAAGTGATTTTCTCTGAAAGGACAGCATTTAGAAAGTGAAGCAGCACTCCATTCACTTCGCACAGTGAATTGAAGTGTTGGAACAGACTGCTTCTCTTTCAGTGAAATGCATGTGAATTTCTGTTGAATGCTTGTAAGTAGCTTAAGGCACTTTCAAAGGAAAGTGATTTTCTCTGAAAGGACAGCATTTAGAAAGTGAAGCAACACTCCATTCACTTTGCACAGTGAATTGAAGTGTTGGAACAGACAGCATCTCTTTCATAGAAACGCATTTGAGTTTCCTGTGAATGTGTGTAAGTAGCTTAAGGCACTTTCAAGGGAAAGTGATTTTCTCTGAAAGGACAGCATTTAGAAAGTGAAACAACACTCCATTCACTTCGCACAGTGAATTTAAGTGTTGGAACAGACCACTTCTTTTTCAGAGAAACAGATATGAGTTCTTTGTGAATGCTTGTAAGTAGCTTAAGGCACTTTCAAAGGAAAGTGATTTTCTCTGAAAGGACAGCATTTAGAAAGTGAAGCAACACTCCATTCACTTCGCACAGTGAAATGAAGTGTTGGAACAGACTGTTTCTCTTTCAGAGAAACGCATGTGAATTTCTATTGAATGCTTGTAAGTAGCTTAAGGCACTTTCAAAGGAAAGTGATTTTCTCAGAAAGGACAGCATTTAGAAAGTGAAGCAACACTCCATTCACAACGCACAGTGAATTGAAGTGTTGGAACAGACTGCTTCTCTTTCAGAAAAATGCATGTGAGTTTCTTGTGAATGCTTGCAAGTAGCTTAAGGCACTTTCAAAGGAAAGTGATTGTCTCTGAAAGGACAGCATCTAGAAAGTGAAGCAACACTCCATTCACTTCGCACAGTGAATTGAAGTGTTGGAACAGACTGCTTCTTTTTCAGAGAAACACATGTGAATTTCTATTGAATGCTTGTAAGTAGCTTAAGGCACTTTCAAAGGAAAGTGATTTTCTCTGAAAGGACAGCATTTAGAAAGTGAAGCAGCACTCCATTCACTTCGCACACTGAATTGAAGTGTTGGAACAGACTGCTTCTCTTTCAGTGAAATGCATGTGAATTTCTGTTGAATGCTTGTAAGTAGCTTAAGGCACTTTCAAAGGAAAGTGATTTTCTCTGAAAGGACAGCATTTAGAAAGTGAAGCAACACTCCATTCACTTCGCACAGTGAATTGAAGTGTTGGAACAGACTTCTTCTCTTTCAGAGAAACGCATGTGAATTTCTGTGGAATGCTTGTAAGTAGCTTAAGGCACTTTCAAAGGAAAGTGATTTTCTCTGAAAGGACAGCATTTAGAAAGTGAAACAACACTCCATTCACTTCGCACAGTGAATTGAAGTGTTGGAACAGACTTCTTCTCTTTCAGAGAAACGCATGTGAATTTCTGTGGAATGCTTGTAAGTAGCTTAAGGCACTTTCAAAGGAAAGTGATTTTCTCTGAAAGGACAGCATTTAGAAAGTGAAACAACACTCCATTCACTTCGCACAGTGAATTGAAGTGTTGGAACAGACTGCTTCTCTTTCAGAGAAACGCATGTGAATTTCTATTGAATGCTTGTAAGTAGCTTAAGGCACTTTCAGAGGAAAGCGATTTTCTCAGAAAGGACAGCATTTAGAAAGTGAAGCAACACTCCATTCACTACGCACAGTGAATTGAAGTGTTGGAACAGACTGCTTCTCTTTCAGAAAAATGCATGTGAGTTTCTTGTGAATGCTTGTAAGTAGCTTAAGGCACTTTCAAAGGAAAGTGATTTTCTCTGAAAGGACAGCATTTAGAAAGTGAAGCAACACTCCATTCACTTCGCACACTGAATTGAAGTGTTGGAACAGACTGCTTCTCTTTCAGAAAAATGCATGTGAGTTTCTTGTGAATGCTTGTAAGTAGCTTAAGGCACTTTCAAAGGAAAGTGATTTTCTCTGAAAGGACAGCATTTAGAAAGGGAAGCAACACTCCATTCACTTCGCACAGTGAATTGAAGTGTTGGAACAGACTGCTTCTCTTTCAGTGAAATGCATGTGAATTTCTGTTGAATGCTTGTAAGTAGCTTACGGCACTTTCAAAGGAAAGTGATTTTCTCTGAAAGGACAGCATTTAGAAAGTGAAACGACACTCCATTCACTTCGCACAGTGAATTGAAGTGTTGGAACAGACCACTTCTCTTTCAGAGAAACAGATATGAGTTTTTTGTGAATGCTTGTAAGTAGCTTAAGGCACTTTCAAAGGAAAGTGATTTTCTCTGAAAGGACAGCATTTAGAAAGTGAAACAACACTCCATTCACTTCGCACAGTGAATTGAAGTGTTGGAACAGACTTCTTCTCTTTCAGAGAAACGCATGTGAATTTCTGTGGAATGCTTGTAAGTAGCTTAAGGCACTTTCAAAGGAAAGTGATTTTCTCTGAAAGGACAGCATTTAGAAAGTGAAACAACACTCCATTCACTTCCCACAGTGAATTGAAGTGTTGGAACAGACTGCTTCTCTTTCAGAGAAACGCATGTGAATTTCTCTTGAATGCTTGTAAGTAGCTTAAGGCACTTTCAGAGGAAAGCGATTTTCTCAGAAAGGACAGCATTTAGAAAGTGAAGCAACACTCCATTCACTACGCACAGTGAATTGAAGTGTTGGAACAGACTGCTTCTCTTTCAGAAAAATGCATGTGAGTTTCTTGTGAATGCTTGTAAGTAGCTTAAGGCACTTTCAAAGGAAAGTGATTTTCTCTGAAAGGACAGCATTTAGAAAGTGAAGCAACACTCCATTCACTTCGCACACTGAATTGAAGTGTTGGAAGAGACTGCTTCTTTTTCAGAGAAACGCATGTGAATTTCTGTGGAATGCTTGTAAGTAGCTTACGGCACTTTCAAAGGAAAGTGATTTTCTCTGAAAGGACAGCATTTAGAAAGTGAAACAACACTCCATTCACTTCGCACAGTGAATTGAAGTGTTGGAACAGACAGCTTCTCTTTCAGAGAAACAGATATGAGTTTTTTGTGAATGCTTGTAAGTAGCTTAAGGCACTTTCAAAGGAAAGTGATTTTCTCTGAAAGGACAGCATTTAGAAAGTGAAACAACACTCCATTCACTTCGCACTATGAATTGAAGTGTTGGAACAGACTTCTTCTCTTTCAGAGAAACGCATGTGAATTTCTGTGGAATGCTTGTAAGTAGCTTAAGGCACTTTCAAAGGAAAGTGATTTTCTCTGAAAGGACAGCATTTAGAAAGTGAAGCAACACTACATTCACTTCGCACAGTGAAATGAAGTGTTGGAACAGACTGTT
This sequence comes from Myodes glareolus, assembly GCF_982192425.1. Taxonomy (NCBI): domain Eukaryota; kingdom Metazoa; phylum Chordata; class Mammalia; order Rodentia; family Cricetidae; genus Myodes; species Myodes glareolus. The sequence goes on from NW_028263292.1 coordinate 144,899, forward strand.
TCTCTTTCAGAGAAACGCATGTGAATTTCTATTGAATGCTTGTAAGTAGCTTAAGGCACTTTCAAAGGAAAGTGATTTTCTCAGAAAGGACAGCATTTAGAAAGTGAAGCAACACTCCATTCACAACGCACAGTGAATTGAAGTGTTGGAACAGACTGCTTCTCTTTCAGAAAAATGCATGTGAGTTTCTTGTGAATGCTTGCAAGTAGCTTAAGGCACTTTCAAAGGAAAGTGATTGTCTCTGAAAGGACAGCATCTAGAAAGTGAAGCAACACTCCATTCACTTCGCACAGTGAATTGAAGTGTTGGAACAGACTGCTTCTTTTTCAGAGAAACACATGTGAATTTCTATTGAATGCCTGTAAGTAGCTTAAGGCACTTTCAAAGGAAAGTGATTTTCTCTGAAAGGACAGCATTTAGAAAGTGAAGCAACACTCCATTCACTACGCACAGTGAATTGAAGTGTTGGAACAGACTGCTTCTCTTTCAGAAAAATGCATGTGAATTTCTTGTGAATGCTTGTAAGTAGCTGAAGGCACTTTCAAAGGAAAGTGATTTTCTCTGAAAGGACAGCATTTAGAAAGTGAAGCAACACTCCATTCACTTCGCACAGTGAATTGAAGTGTTGGAACAGACTGCTCTTTTTCAGAGAAACGCATGTGAATTTCTGTGGAATGCTTGTAAGTAGCTCAAGGCACTTTCAAAGGAAAGTGATTTTCTCTGAAAGGACAGCATTTAGAAAGTGAAGCAGCACTCCATTCACTTCGCACAGTGAATTGAAGTGTTGGAACAGACTGCTTCTCTTTCAGTGAAATGCATGTGAATTTCTGTTGAATGCTTGTAAGTAGCTTAAGGCACTTTCAAAGGAAAGTGATTTTCTCTGAAAGGACAGCATTTAGAAAGTGAAGCAACACTCCATTCACTTTGCACAGTGAATTGAAGTGTTGGAACAGACAGCATCTCTTTCATAGAAACGCATTTGAGTTTCCTGTGAATGTGTGTAAGTAGCTTAAGGCACTTTCAAAGGAAAGTGATTTTCTCTGAAAGGACAGCATTTAGAAAGTGAAACAACACTCCATTCACTTCGCACAGTGAATTTAAGTGTTGGAACAGACCACTTCTTTTTCAGAGAAACAGATATGAGTTCTTTGTGAATGCTTGTAAGTAGCTTAAGGCACTTTCAAAGGAAAGTGATTTTCTCTGAAAGGACAGCATTTAGAAAGTGAAGCAACACTCCATTCACTTCGCACAGTGAAATGAAGTGTTGGAACAGACTTTCTCTTTCAGAGAAACGCATGTGAATTTCTATTGAATGCTTGTAAGTAGCTTAAGGCACTTTCAAAGGAAAGTGATTTTCTCAGAAAGGACAGCATTTAGAAAGTGAAGCAACACTCCATTCACAACGCACAGTGAATTGAAGTGTTGGAACAGACTGCTTCTCTTTCAGAAAAATGCATGTGAGTTTCTTGTGAATGCTTGCAAGTAGCTTAAGGCACTTTCAAAGGAAAGTGATTGTCTCTGAAAGGACAGCATCTAGAAAGTGAAGCAACACTCCATTCACTTCGCACAGTGAATTGAAGTGTTGGAACAGACTGCTTCTTTTTCAGAGAAACACATGTGAATTTCTATTGAATGCTTGTAAGTAGCTTAAGGCACTTTCAAAGGAAAGTGATTTTCTCTGAAAGGACAGCATTTAGAAAGTGAAGCAGCACTCCATTCACTTCGCACACTGAATTGAAGTGTTGGAACAGACTGCTTCTCTTTCAGTGAAATGCATGTGAATTTCTGTTGAATGCTTGTAAGTAGCTTAAGGCACTTTCAAAGGAAAGTGATTTTCTCTGAAAGGACAGCATTTAGAAAGTGAAGCAACACTCCATTCACTTCGCACAGTGAATTGAAGTGTTGGAACAGACAGCTTCTCTTTCATAGAAACGCATTTGTGTTTCCTGTGAATGTGTGTAAGTAGCTTAAGGCACTTTCAAAGGAAAGAGATTTTCTCTGAAAGGACAGCATTTAGAAAGTGAAACAACACTCCATTCACTTCGCACAGTGAATTGAAGTGTTGGAACAGACTTCTTTCAGAGAAACGCATGTGAATTTCTGTGGAATGCTTGTAAGTAGCTTAAGGCACTTTCAAAGGAAAGTGATTTTCTCTGAAAGGACAGCATTTAGAAAGTGAAACAACACTCCATTCACTTCGCACAGTGAATTGAAGTGTTGGAACAGACTGCTTCTCTTTCAGAGAAACGCATGTGAATTTCTATTGAATGCTTGTAAGTAGCTTAAGGCACTTTCAGAGGAAAGCGATTTTCTCAGAAAGGACAGCATTTAGAAAGTGAAGCAACACTCCATTCACTACGCACAGTGAATTGAAGTGTTGGAACAGACTGCTTCTCTTTCAGAAAAATGCATGTGAGTTTCTTGTGAATGCTTGTAAGTAGCTTAAGGCACTTTCAAAGGAAAGTGATTTTCTCTGAAAGGACAGCATTTAGAAAGTGAAGCAACACTCCATTCACTTCGCACACTGAATTGAAGTGTTGGAACAGACTGCTTCTCTTTCAGAAAAATGCATGTGAGTTTCTTGTGAATGCTTGTAAGTAGCTTAAGGCACTTTCAAAGGAAAGTGATTTTCTCTGAAAGGACAGCATTTAGAAAGGGAAGCAACACTCCATTCACTTCGCACAGTGAATTGAAGTGTTGGAACAGACTGCTTCTCTTTCAGTGAAATGCATGTGAATTTCTGTTGAATGCTTGTAAGTAGCTTACGGCACTTTCAAAGGAAAGTGATTTTCTCTGAAAGGACAGCATTTAGAAAGTGAAACGACACTCCATTCACTTCGCACAGTGAATTGAAGTGTTGGAACAGACCACTTCTCTTTCAGAGAAACAGATATGAGTTTTTTGTGAATGCTTGTAAGTAGCTTAAGGCACTTTCAAAGGAAAGTGATTTTCTCTGAAAGGACAGCATTTAGAAAGTGAAACAACACTCCATTCACTTCGCACAGTGAATTGAAGTGTTGGAACAGACTTCTTCTCTTTCAGAGAAACGCATGTGAATTTCTGTGGAATGCTTGTAAGTAGCTTAAGGCACTTTCAAAGGAAAGTGATTGTCTCTGCAAGGACAGCATTTAGAAAGTGAAACAACACTCCATTCACTTCGCACAGTGAATTTAAGTGTTGGAACAGACCACTTCTTTTTCAGAGAAACAGATATGAGTTCTTTGTGAATGCTTGTAAGTAGCTTAAGGCACTTTCAAAGGAAAGTGATTTTCTCTGAAAGGACAGCATTTAGAAAGTGAAACAACACTCCATTCACTTCGCACAGTGAAATGAAGTGTTGGAACAGACTGTTTCTCTTTCAGAGAAACGCATGTGAATTTCTATTGAATGCTTGTAAGTAGCTTAAGGCACTTTCAAAGGAAAGTGATTTTCTCTGAAAGGACAGCATTTAGAAAGTGAAGCAACACTCCATTCCCAACGCACAGTGAATTGAAGTGTTGGAACAGACTGCTTCTCTTTCAGAAAAATGCATGTGAGTTTCTTGTGAATGCTTGCAAGTAGCTTAAGGCACTTTCAAAGGAAAGTGATTGTCTCTGAAAGGACAGCATCTAGAAAGTGAAGCAACACTCCATTCACTTCGCACAGTGAATTGAAGTGTTGGAACAGACTGCTTCTTTTTCAGAGAAACACATGTGAATTTCTATTGAATGCCTGTAAGTAGCTTAAGGCACTTTCAAAGGAAAGTGATTTCTCTGAAAGGACAGCATTTAGAAAGTGAAGCAACACTCCATTCACTACGCACAGTGAATTGAAGTGTTGGAACAGACTGCTTCTCTTTCAGAAAAATGCATGTGAATTTCTTGTGAATGCTTGTAAGTAGCTGAAGGCACTTTCAAAGGAAAGTGATTTTCTCTGAAAGGACAGCATTTAGAAAGTGAAGCAACACTCCATTCACTTCGCACAGTGAATTGAAGTGTTGGAACAGACTGCTTCTTTTTCAGAGAAACGCATGTGAATTTCTGTGGAATACTTGTAAGTAGCTTAAGGCACTTTCAAAGGAAAGTGATTTTCTCTGAAAGGACAGCATTTAGAAAGTGAAGCAGCACTCCATTCACTTCGCACAGTGAATTGAAGTGTTGGAACAGACTGCTTCTCTTTCAGTGAAATGCATGTGAATTTCTGTTGAATGCTTGTAAGTAGCTTAAGGCACTTTCAAAGGAAAGTGATTTTCTCTGAAAGGACAGCATTTAGAAAGTGAAGCAACACTCCATTCACTTTGCACAGTGAATTGAAGTGTTGGAACAGACAGCATCTCTTTCATAGAAACGCATTTGAGTTTCCTGTGAATGTGTGTAAGTAGCTTAAGGCAATTTCAAAGGAAAGAGATTTTCTCTGAAAGGACTGCATTTAGAAAGTGAAACAACACTCCATTCACTTCGCACAGTGAATTGAAGTGTTGGAACAGACTTCTTCTCTTTCAGAGAAACGCATGTGAATTTCTGTGGAATGCTTGTAAGTAGCTTAAGGCACTTTCAAAGGAAAGTGATTTTCTCTGAAAGGACAGCATTTAGAAAGTGAAACAACACTCCATTCACTTCCCACAGTGAATTGAAGTGTTGGAACAGACTGCTTCTCTTTCAGAGAAACGCATGTGAATTTCTCTTGAATGCTTGTAAGTAGCTTAAGGCACTTTCAGAGGAAAGCGATTTTCTCAGAAAGGACAGCATTTAGAAAGTGAAGCAACACTCCATTCACTACGCACAGTGAATTGAAGTGTTGGAACAGACTGCTTCTCTTTCAGAAAAATGCATGTGAGTTTCTTGTGAATGCTTGTAAGTAGCTTAAGGCACTTTCAAAGGAAAGTGATTTTCTCTGAAAGGACAGCATTTAGAAAGTGAAGCAACACTCCATTCACTTCGCACACTGAATTGAAGTGTTGGAACAGACTGCTTCTTTTTCAGAGAAACGCATGTGAATTTCTGTTGAATGCTTGTAAGTAGCTTACGGCACTTTCAAAGGAAAGTGATTTTCTCTGAAAGGACAGCATTTAGAAAGTGAAACAACACTCCATTCACTTCGCACAGTGAATTGAAGTGTTGGAACAGACAGCTTCTCTTTCAGAGAAACAGATATGAGTTTTTTGTGAATGCTTGTAAGTAGCTTAAGGCACTTTCAAAGGAAAGTGATTTTCTCTGAAAGGACAGCATTTAGAAAGTGAAACAACACTCCATTCACTTCGCACTATGAATTGAAGTGTTGGAACAGACTTCTTCTCTTTCAGAGAAACGCATGTGAATTTCTGTGGAATGCTTGTAAGTAGCTTAAGGCACTTTCAAAGGAAAGTGATTTTCTCTGAAAGGACAGCATTTAGAAAGTGAAGCAACACTCCATTCACTTCGCACAGTGAAATGAAGTGTTGGAACAGACTGTTTCTCTTTCAGAGAAACGCATGTGAATTTCTATTGAATGCTTGTAAGTAGCTTAAGGCACTTTCAAAGGAAAGTGATTTTCTCAGAAAGGACAGCATTTAGAAAGTGAAGCAACACTCCATTCACAACGCACAGTGAATTGAAGTGTTGGAACAGACTGCTTCTCTTTCAGAAAAATGCATGTGAGTTTCTTGTGAATGCTTGCAAGTAGCTTAAGGCACTTTCAAAGGAAAGTGATTGTCTCTGAAAGGACAGCATCTAGAAAGTGAAGCAACACTCCATTCACTTCGCACAGTGAATTGAAGTGTTGATACAGACTGCTTCTTTTTCAGAGAAACACATGTGAATTTCTATTGAATGCCTGTAAGTAGCTTAAGGCACTTTCAAAGGAAAGTGATTTTCTCTGAAAGGACAGCATTTAGAAAGTGAAGCAACACTCCATTCACTACGCACAGTGAATTGAAGTGTTGGAACAGACTGCTTCTCTTTCAGAAAAATGCATGTGAATTTCTTGTGAATGCTTGTAAGTAGCTGAAGGCACTTTCAAAGGAAAGTGATTTTCTCTGAAAGGACAGCATTTAGAAAGTGAAGCAACACTCCATTCACTTCGCACAGTGAATTGAAGTGTTGGAACAGACTGCTCTTTTTCAGAGAAACGCATGTGAATTTCTGTGGAATGCTTGTAAGTAGCTCAAGGCACTTTCAAAGGAAAGTGATTTTCTCTGAAAGGACAGCATTTAGAAAGTGAAGCAGCACTCCATTCACTTCGCACAGTGAATTGAAGTGTTGGAACAGACTGCTTCTCTTTCAGTGAAATGCATGTGAATTTCTGTTGAATGCTTGTAAGTAGCTTAAGGCACTTTCAAAGGAAAGTGATTTTCTCTGAAAGGACAGCATTTAGAAAGTGAAGCAACACTCCATTCACTTTGCACAGTGAATTGAAGTGTTGGAACAGACAGCATCTCTTTCATAGAAACGCATTTGAGTTTCCTGTGAATGTGTGTAAGTAGCTTAAGGCACTTTCAAAGGAAAGTGATTTTCTCTGAAAGGACAGCATTTAGAAAGTGAAACAACACTCCATTCACTTCGCACAGTGAATTTAAGTGTTGGAACAGACCACTTCTTTTTCAGAGAAACAGATATGAGTTCTTTGTGAATGCTTGTAAGTAGCTTAAGGCACTTTCAAAGGAAAGTGATTTTCTCTGAAAGGACAGCATTTAGAAAGTGAAGCAACACTCCATTCACTTCGCACAGTGAAATGAAGTGTTGGAACAGACTGTTTCTCTTTCAGAGAAACGCATGTGAATTTCTATTGAATGCTTGTAAGTAGCTTAAGGCACTTTCAAAGGAAAGTGATTTTCTCAGAAAGGACAGCATTTAGAAAGTGAAGCAACACTCCATTCACAACGCACAGTGAATTGAAGTGTTGGAACAGACTGCTTCTCTTTCAGAAAAATGCATGTGAGTTTCTTGTGAATGCTTGCAAGTAGCTTAAGGCACTTTCAAAGGAAAGTGATTGTCTCTGAAAGGACAGCATCTAGAAAGTGAAGCAACACTCCATTCACTTCGCACAGTGAATTGAAGTGTTGGAACAGACTGCTTCTTTTTCAGAGAAACACATGTGAATTTCTATTGAATGCTTGTAAGTAGCTTAAGGCACTTTCAAAGGAAAGTGATTTTCTCTGAAAGGACAGCATTTAGAAAGTGAAGCAGCACTCCATTCACTTCGCACAGTGAATTGGAGTGTTGGAACAGACTGCTTCTCTTTCAGTGAAATGCATGTGAATTTCTGTTGAATGCTTGTAAGTAGCTTAAGGCACTTTCAAAGGAAAGTGATTTTCTCTGAAAGGACAGCATTTAGAAAGTGAAGCAACACTCCATTCACTTCGCACAGTGAATTGAAGTGTTGGAACAGACAGCTTCTCTTTCATAGAAACGCATTTGTGTTTCCTGTGAATGTGTGTAAGTAGCTTAAGGCACTTTCAAAGGAAAGAGATTTTCTCTGAAAGGACAGCATTTAGAAAGTGAAACAACACTCCATTCACTTCGCACAGTGAATTGAAGTGTTGGAACAGACTTCTTCTCTTTCAGAGAAACGCATGTGAATTTCTGTGGAATGCTTGTAAGTAGCTTAAGGCACTTTCAAAGGAAAGTGATTTTCTCTGAAAGGACAGCATTTAGAAAGTGAAACAACACTCCATTCACTTCGCACAGTGAATTGAAGTGTTGGAACAGACTGCTTCTCTTTCAGAGAAACGCATGTGAATTTCTATTGAATGCTTGTAAGTAGCTTAAGGCACTTTCAGAGGAAAGCGATTTTCTCAGAAAGGACAGCATTTAGAAAGTGAAGCAACACTCCATTCACTACGCACAGTGAATTGAAGTGTTGGAACAGACTGCTTCTCTTTCAGAAAAATGCATGTGAGTTTCTTGTGAATGCTTGTAAGTAGCTTAAGGCACTTTCAAAGGAAAGTGATTTTCTCTGAAAGGACAGCATTTAGAAAGTGAAGCAACACTCCATTCACTTCGCACACTGAATTGAAGTGTTGGAACAGACTGCTTCTCTTTCAGAAAAATGCATGTGAGTTTCTTGTGAATGCTTGTAAGTAGCTTAAGGCACTTTCAAAGGAAAGTGATTTTCTCTGAAAGGACAGCATTTAGAAAGTGAAGCAGCACTCCATTCACTTCGCACTATGAATTGAAGTGGTGGAACAGACTGCTTCTCTTTCAGTGAAATGCATGTGAATTTCTGTTGAATGCTTGTAAGTAGCTTACGGCACTTTCAAAGGAAAGTGATTTTCTCTGAAAGGACAGTATTTAGAAAGTGAAACAACACTCCATTCACTTCGCACTATGAATTGAAGTGTTGGAACAGACTTCTTCTCTTTCAGAGAAACGCATGTGAATTTCTGTGGAATGCTTGTAAGTAGCTTAAGGCACTTTCAATGGAAAGTGATTGTCTCTGCAAGGACAGCATTTAGAAAGTGAAACAACACTCCATTCACTTCGCACAGTGAATTGAAGTGTTGGAACAGACCACTTCTCTTTCAGAGAAACAGATATGAGTTCTTTGTGAATGCTTGTAAGTAGCTTAAGGCACTTTCAAAGGAAAGTGATTTTCTCTGAAAGGACAGCATTTAGAAAGTGAAGCAACACTCCATTCACTTCGCACAGTGAAATGAAGTGTTGGAACAGACTGTTTCTCTTTCAGAGAAACGCATGTGAATTTCTTTTGAATGCTTGTAAGTAGCTTAAGGCACTTTCAAAGGAAAGTGATTTTCTCAGAAAGGACAGCATTTAGAAAGTGAAGCAACACTCCATTCACAACGCACAGTGAATTGAAGAATTGGAACAGACTGCTTCTCTTTCAGAAAAATGCATGTGAGTTTCTTGTGAATGCTTGCAAGTAGCTTAAGGCACTTTCAAAGGAAAGTGATTGTCTCTGAAAGGACAGCATCTAGAAAGTGAAGCAACACTCCATTCACTTCGCACAGTGAATTGAAGTGTTGGAACAGACTGCTTCTTTTTCAGAGAAACACATGTGAATTTCTATTGAATGCCTGTAAGTAGCTTAAGGCACTTTCAAAGGAAAGTGATTTTCTCTGAAAGGACAGCATTTAGAAAGTGAAGCAACACTCCATTCACTACGCACAGTGAATTGAAGTGTTGGAACAGACTGCTTCTCTTTCAGAAAAATGCATGTGAATTTCTTGTGAATGCTTGTAAGTAGCTGAAGGCACTTTCAAAGGAAAGTGATTTTCTCTGAAAGGACAGCATTTAGAAAGTGAAGCAACACTCCATTCACTTCGCACAGTGAATTGAAGTGTTGGAACAGACTGCTTCTTTTTCAGAGAAACGCATGTGAATTTCTGTGGAATGCTTGTAAGTAGCTCAAGGCACTTTCAAAGGAAAGTGATTTTCTCTGAAAGGACAGCATTTAGAAAGTGAAGCAGCACTCCATTCACTTCGCACAGTGAATTGAAGTGTTGGAACAGACTGCTTCTCTTTCAGTGAAATGCATGTGAATTTCTGTTGAATGCTTGTAAGTAGCTTAAGGCACTTTCAAAGGAAAGTGATTTTCTCTGAAAGGACAGCATTTAGAAAGTGAAGCAACACTCCATTCACTTTGCACAGTGAATTGAAGTGTTGGAACAGACAGCATCTCTTTCATAGAAACGCATTTGAGTTTCCTGTGAATGTGTGTAAGTAGCTTAAGGCACTTTCAAAGGAAAGTGATTTTCTCTGAAAGGACAGCATTTAGAAAGTGAAACAACACTCCATTCACTTCGCACAGTGAATTGAAGTGTTGGAACAGACTGCTTCTCTTTCAGAAAAATGCATGTGAGTTTCTTGTGAATGCTTGTAAGTAGCTTAAGGCACTTTCAAAGGAAAGTGATTGTCTCTGAAAGGACAGCATCTAGAAAGTGAAGCAACACTCCATTCACTTCGCACAGTGAATTGAAGTGTTGGAACAGACTGCTTCTTTTTCATAGAAACACATGTGAATTTCTATTGAATGCTTGTAAGTAGCTTAAGGCACTTTCAAAGGAAAGTGATTTTCTCTGAAAGGACAGCATTTAGAAAGTGAAGCAACACTCCATTCACTTCGCACAGTGAATTGAAGTGTTGGAACAGACTGCTTCTATTTCAGAGAAACGCATGTGAATTTCTGTGGAATGCTTGTAAGTAGCTTAAGGCACTTTCAAAGGAAAGTGATTTTCTCTGAAAGGACAGCATTTAGAAGTGAAGCAGCACTCCATTCACTTCGCACTATGAATTGAAGTGTTGGAACAGACTGCTTCTCTTTCAGTGAAATGCATGTGAATTTCTGTTGAATGCTTGTAAGTAGCTTAAGGCACTTTCAAAGGAAAGTGATTTTCTCTGAAAGGACAGCATTTAGAAAGTGAAGCAACACTCCATTCACTTTGCACAGTGAATTGAAGTGTTGGAACAGACAGCATCTCTTTCATAGAAACGCATTTGAGTTTCCTGTGAATGTGTGTAAGTAGCTTAAGGCAATTTCAAAGGAAAGAGATTTTCTCTGAAAGGACAGCATTTAGAAAGTGAAACAACACTCCATTCACTTCGCACAGTGAATTGAAGTGTTGGAACAGACTTCTTCTCTTTCAGAGAAACGCATGTGAATTTCTGTGGAATGCTTGTAAGTAGCTTAAGGCACTTTCAAAGGAAAGTGATTTTCTCTGAAAGGACAGCATTTAGAAAGTGAAACAACACTCCATTCACTTCCCACAGTGAATTGAAGTGTTGGAACAGACTGCTTCTCTTTCAGAGAAACGCATGTGAATTTCTCTTGAATGCTTGTAAGTAGCTTAAGGCACTTTCAGAGGAAAGCGATTTTCTCAGAAAGGACAGCATTTAGAAAGTGAAGCAACACTCCATTCACTACGAACAGTGAATTGAAGTGTTGGAACAGACTGCTTCTCTTTCAGAAAAATGCATGTGAGTTTCTTGTGAATGCTTGTAAGTAGCTTAAGGCACTTTCAAAGGAAAGTGATTTTCTCTGAAAGGACAGCATTTAGAAAGTGAAGCAACACTCCATTCACTTCGCACACTGAATTGAAGTGTTGGAACAGACTGCTTCTTTTTCAGAGAAACGCATGTGAATTTCTGTTGAATGCTTGTAAGTAGCTTACGGCACTTTCAAAGGAAAGTGATTTTCTCTGAAAGGACAGCATTTAGAAAGTGAAACAACACTCCATTCACTTCGCACTATGAATTGAAGTGTTGGAACAGACTTCTTCTCTTTCAGAGAAACGCATGTGAATTTCTGTGGAATGCTTGTAAGTAGCTTAAGGCACTTTCAAAGGAAAGTGATTTTCTCTGAAAGGACAGCATTTAGAAAGTGAAACAACACTCCATTCACTTCGCACTATGAATTGAAGTGTTGGAACAGACTTCTTCTCTTTCAGAGAAACGCATGTGAATTTCTGTGGAATGCTTGTAAGTAGCTTAAGGCACTTTCAAAGGAAAGTGATTTTCTCTGAAAGGACAGCATTTAGAAAGTGAAGCAACACTCCATTCACAACGCACAGTGAATTGAAGTGTTGGAACAGACTGCTTCTCTTTCAGAAAAATGCATGTGAGTTTCTTGTGAATGCTTGCAAGTAGCTTAAGGCACTTTCAAAGGAAAGTGATTGTCTCTGAAAGGACAGCATCTAGAAAGTGAAGCAACACTCCATTCACTTCGCACAGTGAATTGAAGTGTTGGAACAGACTGCTTCTTTTTCAGAGAAACACATGTGAATTTCTATTGAATGCCTGTAAGTAGCTTAAGGCACTTTCAAAGGAAAGTGATTTTCTCTGAAAGGACAGCATTTAGAAAGTGAAGCAACACTCCATTCACTACGCACAGTGAATTGAAGTGTTGGAACAGACTGCTTCTCTTTCAGAAAAATGCATGTGAATTTCTTGTGAATGCTTGTAAGTAGCTGAAGGCACTTTCAAAGGAAAGTGATTTTCTCTGAAAGGACAGCATTTAGAAAGTGAAGCAACACTCCATTCACTTCGCACAGTGAATTGAAGTGTTGGAACAGACTGCTCTTTTTCAGAGAAACGCATGTGAATTTCTGTGGAATGCTTGTAAGTAGCTCAAGGCACTTTCAAAGGAAAGTGATTTTCTCTGAAAGGACAGCATTTAGAAAGTGAAGCAGCACTCCATTCACTTCGCACAGTGAATTGAAGTGTTGGAAGAGACTGCTTCTCTTTCAGTGAAATGCATGTGAATTTCTGTTGAATGCTTGTAAGTAGCTTAAGGCACTTTCAAAGGAAAGTGATTTTCTCTGAAAGGACAGCATTTAGAAAGTGAAGCAACACTCCATTCACTTTGCACAGTGAATTGAAGTGTTGGAACAGACAGCATCTCTTTCATAGAAACGCATTTGAGTTTCCTGTGAATGTGTGTAAGTAGCTTAAGGCACTTTCAAAGGAAAGTGATTTTCTCTGAAAGGACAGCATTTAGAAAGTGAAACAACACTCCATTCACTTCGCACAGTGAATTTAAGTGTTGGAACAGACCACTTCTTTTTCAGAGAAACAGATATGAGTTCTTTGTGAATGCTTGTAAGTAGCTTAAGGCACTTTCAAAGGAAAGTGATTTTCTCTGAAAGGACAGCATTTAGAAAGTGAAGCAACACTCCATTCACTTCGCACAGTGAAATGAAGTGTTGGAACAGACTGTTTCTCTTTCAGAGAAACGCATGTGAATTTCTATTGAATGCTTGTAAGTAGCTTAAGGCACTTTCAAAGGAAAGTGATTTTCTCAGAAAGGACAGCATTTAGAAAGTGAAGCAACACTCCATTCACAACGCACAGTGAATTGAAGTGTTGGAACAGACTGCTTCTCTTTCAGAAAAATGCATGTGAGTTTCTTGTGAATGCTTGCAAGTAGCTTAAGGCACTTTCAAAGGAAAGTGATTGTCTCTGAAAGGACAGCATCTAGAAAGTGAAGCAACACTCCATTCACTTCGCACAGTGAATTGAAGTGTTGGAACAGACTGCTTCTTTTTCAGAGAAACACATGTGAATTTCTATTGAATGCTTGTAAGTAGCTTAAGGCACTTTCAAAGGAAAGTGATTTTCTCTGAAAGGACAGCATTTAGAAAGTGAAGCAGCACTCCATTCACTTCGCACAGTGAATTGAAGTGTTGGAACAGACTGCTTCTCTTTCAGTGAAATGCATGTGAATTTCTGTTGAATGCTTGTAAGTAGCTTAAGGCACTTTCAAAGGAAAGTGATTTTCTCTGAAAGGACAGCATTTAGAAAGTGAAGCAACACTCCATTCACTTCGCACAGTGAATTGAAGTGTTGGAACAGACAGCTTCTCTTTCATAGAAACACATTTGTGTTTCCTGTGAATGTGTGTAAGTAGCTTAAGGCACTTCCAAAGGAAAGAGATTTTCTCTGAAAGGACAGCATTTAGAAAGTGAAACAACACTCCATTCACTTCGCACAGTGAATTGAAGTGTTGGAACAGACTTCTTCTCTTTCAGAGAAACGCATGTGAATTTCTGTGGAATGCTTGTAAGTAGCTTAAGGCACTTTCAAAGGAAAGTGATTTTCTCTGAAAGGACAGCATTTAGAAAGTGAAACAACACTCCATTCACTTCGCACAGTGAATTGAAGTGTTGGAACAGACTGCTTCTCTTTCAGAGAAACGCATGTGAATTTCTATTGAATGCTTGTAAGTAGCTTAAGGCACTTTCAGAGGAAAGCGATTTTCTCAGAAAGGACAGCATTTAGAAAGTGAAGCAACACTCCATTCACTACGCACAGTGAATTGAAGTGTTGGAACAGACTGCTTCTCTTTCAGAAAAATGCATGTGAGTTTCTTGTGAATGCTTGTAAGTAGCTTAAGGCACTTTCAAAGGAAAGTGATTTTCTCTGAAAGGACAGCATTTAGAAAGTGAAGCAACACTCCATTCACTTCGCACACTGAATTGAAGTGTTGGAACAGACTGCTTCTCTTTCAGAAAAATGCATGTGAGTTTCTTGTGAATGCTTGTAAGTAGCTTAAGGCACTTTCAAAGGAAAGTGATTTTCTCTGAAAGGACAGCATTTAGAAAGTGAAGCAGCACTCCATTCACTTCGCACTATGAATTGAAGTGGTGGAACAGACTGCTTCTCTTTCAGTGAAATGCATGTGAATTTCTGTTGAATGCTTGTAAGTAGCTTACGGCACTTTCAAAGGAAAGTGATTTTCTCTGAAAGGACAGTATTTAGAAAGTGAAACAACACTCCATTCACTTCGCACTATGAATTGAAGTGTTGGAACAGACTTCTTCTCTTTCAGAGAAACGCATGTGAATTTCTGTGGAATGCTTGTAAGTAGCTTAAGGCACTTTCAATGGAAAGTGATTGTCTCTGCAAGGACAGCATTTAGAAAGTGAAACAACACTCCATTCACTTCGCACAGTGAATTGAAGTGTTGGAACAGAACACTTCTCTTTCAGAGAAACAGATATGAGTTCTTTGTGAATGCTTGTAAGTAGCTTAAGGCACTTTCAAAGGAAAGTGATTTTCTCTGAAAGGACAGCATTTAGAAAGTGAAGCAACACTCCATTCACTTCGCACAGTGAAATGAAGTGTTGGAACAGACTGTTTCTCTTTCAGAGAAACGCATGTGAATTTCTTTTGAATGCTTGTAAGTAGCTTAAGGCACTTTCAAAGGAAAGTGATTTTCTCAGAAAGGACAGCATTTAGAAAGTGAAGCAACACTCCATTCACAACGCACAGTGAATTGAAGAATTGGAACAGACTGCTTCTCTTTCAGAAAAATGCATGTGAGTTTCTTGTGAATGCTTGCAAGTAGCTTAAGGCACTTTCAAAGGAAAGTGATTGTCTCTGAAAGGACAGCATCTAGAAAGTGAAGCAACACTCCATTCACTTCGCACAGTGAATTGAAGTGTTGGAACAGACTGCTTCTTTTTCAGAGAAACACATGTGAATTTCTATTGAATGCCTGTAAGTAGCTTAAGGCACTTTCAAAGGAAAGTGATTTTCTCTGAAAGGACAGCATTTAGAAAGTGAAGCAACACTCCATTCACTACGCACAGTGAATTGAAGTGTTGGAACAGACTGCTTCTCTTTCAGAAAAATGCATGTGAATTTCTTGTGAATGCTTGTAAGTAGCTGAAGGCACTTTCAAAGGAAAGTGATTTTCTCTGAAAGGACAGCATTTAGAAAGTGAAGCAACACTCCATTCACTTCGCACAGTGAATTGAAGTGTTGGAACAGACTGCTTCTTTTTCAGAGAAACGCATGTGAATTTCTGTGGAATGCTTGTAAGTAGCTCAAGGCACTTTCAAAGGAAAGTGATTTTCTCTGAAAGGACAGCATTTAGAAAGTGAAGCAGCACTCCATTCACTTCGCACAGTGAATTGAAGTGTTGGAACAGACTGCTTCTCTTTCAGTGAAATGCATGTGAATTTCTGTTGAATGCTTGTAAGTAGCTTAAGGCACTTTCAAAGGAAAGTGATTTTCTCTGAAAGGACAGCATTTAGAAAGTGAAGCAACACTCCATTCACTTTGCACAGTGAATTGAAGTGTTGGAACAGACAGCATCTCTTTCATAGAAAAGCATTTGAGTTTCCTGTGAATGTGTGTAAGTAGCTTAAGGCACTTTCAAAGGAAAGTGATTTTCTCTGAAAGGACAGCATTTAGAAAGTGAAACAACACTCCATTCACTTCGCACAGTGAATTGAAGTGTTGGAACAGACTGCTTCTCTTTCAGAAAAATGCATGTGAGTTTCTTGTGAATGCTTGTAAGTAGCTTAAGGCACTTTCAAAGGAAAGTGATTGTCTCTGAAAGGACAGCATCTAGAAAGTGAAGCAACACTCCATTCACTTCGCACAGTGAATTGAAGTGTTGGAACAGACTGCTTCTTTTTCATAGAAACACATGTGAATTTCTATTGAATGCTTGTAAGTAGCTTAAGGCACTTTCAAAGGAAAGTGATTTTCTCTGAAAGGACAGCATTTAGAAAGTGAAGCAACACTCCATTCACTTCGCACAGTGAATTGAAGTGTTGGAACAGACTGCTTCTATTTCAGAGAAACGCATGTGAATTTCTGTGGAATGCTTGTAAGTAGCTTAAGGCACTTTCAAAGGAAAGTGATTTTCTCTGAAAGGACAGCATTTAGAAGTGAAGCAGCACTCCATTCACTTCGCACTATGAATTGAAGTGTTGGAACAGACTGCTTCTCTTTCAGTGAAATGCATGTGAATTTCTGTTGAATGCTTGTAAGTAGCTTAAGGCACTTTCAAAGGAAAGTGATTTTCTCTGAAAGGACAGCATTTAGAAAGTGAAGCAACACTCCATTCACTTTGCACAGTGAATTGAAGTGTTGGAACAGACAGCATCTCTTTCATAGAAACGCATTTGAGTTTCCTGTGAATGTGTGTAAGTAGCTTAAGGCAATTTCAAAGGAAAGAGATTTTCTCTGAAAGGACAGCATTTAGAAAGTGAAACAACACTCCATTCACTTCGCACAGTGAATTGAAGTGTTGGAACAGACTTCTTCTCTTTCAGAGAAACGCATGTGAATTTCTGTGGAATGCTTGTAAGTAGCTTAAGGCACTTTCAAAGGAAAGTGATTTTCTCTGAAAGGACAGCATTTAGAAAGTGAAACAACACTCCATTCACTTCCCACAGTGAATTGAAGTGTTGGAACAGACTGCTTCTCTTTCAGAGAAACGCATGTGAATTTCTCTTGAATGCTTGTAAGTAGCTTAAGGCACTTTCAGAGGAAAGCGATTTTCTCAGAAAGGACAGCATTTAGAAAGTGAAGCAACACTCCATTCACTACGAACAGTGAATTGAAGTGTTGGAACAGACTGCTTCTCTTTCAGAAAAATGCATGTGAGTTTCTTGTGAATGCTTGTAAGTAGCTTAAGGCACTTTCAAAGGAAAGTGATTTTCTCTGAAAGGACAGCATTTAGAAAGTGAAGCAACACTCCATTCACTTCGCACACTGAATTGAAGTGTTGGAACAGACTGCTTCTTTTTCAGAGAAACGCATGTGAATTTCTGTTGAATGCTTGTAAGTAGCTTACGGCACTTTCAAAGGAAAGTGATTTTCTCTGAAAGGACAGCATTTAGAAAGTGAAACAACACTCCATTCACTTCGCACTATGAATTGAAGTGTTGGAACAGACTTCTTCTCTTTCAGAGAAACGCATGTGAATTTCTGTGGAATGCTTGTAAGTAGCTTAAGGCACTTTCAAAGGAAAGTGATTTTCTCTGAAAGGACAGCATTTAGAAAGTGAAACAACACTCCATTCACTTCGCACTATGAATTGAAGTGTTGGAACAGACTTCTTCTCTTTCAGAGAAACGCATGTGAATTTCTGTGGAATGCTTGTAAGTAGCTTAAGGCACTTTCAAAGGAAAGTGATTTTCTCTGAAAGGACAGCATTTAGAAAGTGAAGCAACACTCCATTCACAACGCACAGTGAATTGAAGTGTTGGAACAGACTGCTTCTCTTTCAGAAAAATGCATGTGAGTTTCTTGTGAATGCTTGCAAGTAGCTTAAGGCACTTTCAAAGGAAAGTGATTGTCTCTGAAAGGACAGCATCTAGAAAGTGAAGCAACACTCCATTCACTTCGCACAGTGAATTGAAGTGTTGGAACAGACTGCTTCTTTTTCAGAGAAACACATGTGAATTTCTATTGAATGCCTGTAAGTAGCTTAAGGCACTTTCAAAGGAAAGTGATTTTCTCTGAAAGGACAGCATTTAGAAAGTGAAGCAACACTCCATTCACTACGCACAGTGAATTGAAGTGTTGGAACAGACTGCTTCTCTTTCAGAAAAATGCATGTGAATTTCTTGTGAATGCTTGTAAGTAGCTGAAGGCACTTTCAAAGGAAAGTGATTTTCTCTGAAAGGACAGCATTTAGAAAGTGAAGCAACACTCCATTCACTTCGCACAGTGAATTGAAGTGTTGGAACAGACTGCTCTTTTTCAGAGAAACGCATGTGAATTTCTGTGGAATGCTTGTAAGTAGCTCAAGGCACTTTCAAAGGAAAGTGATTTTCTCTGAAAGGACAGCATTTAGAAAGTGAAGCAGCACTCCATTCACTTCGCACAGTGAATTGAAGTGTTGGAAGAGACTGCTTCTCTTTCAGTGAAATGCATGTGAATTTCTGTTGAATGCTTGTAAGTAGCTTAAGGCACTTTCAAAGGAAAGTGATTTTCTCTGAAAGGACAGCATTTAGAAAGTGAAGCAACACTCCATTCACTTTGCACAGTGAATTGAAGTGTTGGAACAGACAGCATCTCTTTCATAGAAACGCATTTGAGTTTCCTGTGAATGTGTGTAAGTAGCTTAAGGCACTTTCAAAGGAAAGTGATTTTCTCTGAAAGGACAGCATTTAGAAAGTGAAACAACACTCCATTCATTTCGCACAGTGAATTTAAGTGTTGGAACAGACCACTTCTTTTTCAGAGAAACAGATATGAGTTCTTTGTGAATGCTTGTAAGTAGCTTAAGGCACTTTCAAAGGAAAGTGATTTTCTCTGAAAGGACAGCATTTAGAAAGTGAAGCAACACTCCATTCACTTCGCACAGTGAAATGAAGTGTTGGAACAGACTGTTTCTCTTTCAGAGAAACGCATGTGAATTTCTATTGAATGCTTGTAAGTAGCTTAAGGCACTTTCAAAGGAAAGTGATTTTCTCAGAAAGGACAGCATTTAGAAAGTGAAGCAACACTCCATTCACAACGCACAGTGAATTGAAGTGTTGGAACAGACTGCTTCTCTTTCAGAAAAATGCATGTGAGTTTCTTGTGAATGCTTGCAAGTAGCTTAAGGCACTTTCAAAGGAAAGTGATTGTCTCTGAAAGGACAGCATCTAGAAAGTGAAGCAACACTCCATTCACTTCGCACAGTGAATTGAAGTGTTGGAACAGACTGCTTCTTTTTCAGAGAAACACATGTGAATTTCTATTGAATGCTTGTAAGTAGCTTAAGGCACTTTCAAAGGAAAGTGATTTTCTCTGAAAGGACAGCATTTAGAAAGTGAAGCAGCACTCCATTCACTTCGCACAGTGAATTGAAGTGTTGGAACAGACTGCTTCTCTTTCAGTGAAATGCATGTGAATTTCTGTTGAATGCTTGTAAGTAGCTTAAGGCACTTTCAAAGGAAAGTGATTTTCTCTGAAAGGACAGCATTTAGAAAGTGAAGCAACACTCCATTCACTTCGCACAGTGAATTGAAGTGTTGGAACAGACAGCTTCTCTTTCATAGAAACACATTTGTGTTTCCTGTGAATGTGTGTAAGTAGCTTAAGGCACTTCCAAAGGAAAGAGATTTTCTCTGAAAGGACAGCATTTAGAAAGTGAAACAACACTCCATTCACTTCGCACAGTGAATTGAAGTGTTGGAACAGACTTCTTCTCTTTCAGAGAAACGCATGTGAATTTCTGTGGAATGCTTGTAAGTAGCTTAAGGCACTTTCAAAGGAAAGTGATTTTCTCTGAAAGGACAGCATTTAGAAAGTGAAACAACACTCCATTCACTTCGCACAGTGAATTGAAGTGTTGGAACAGACTGCTTCTCTTTCAGAGAAACGCATGTGAATTTCTATTGAATGCTTGTAAGTAGCTTAAGGCACTTTCAGAGGAAAGCGATTTTCTCAGAAAGGACAGCATTTAGAAAGTGAAGCAACACTCCATTCACTACGAACAGTGAATTGAAGTGTTGGAACAGACTGCTTCTCTTTCAGAAAAATGCATGTGAGTTTCTTGTGAATGCTTGTAAGTAGCTTAAGGCACTTTCAAAGGAAAGTGATTTTCTCTGAAAGGACAGCATTTAGAAAGTGAAGCAACACTCCATTCACTTCGCACACTGAATTGAAGTGTTGGAACAGACTGCTTCTCTTTCAGAAAAATGCATGTGAGTTTCTTGTGAATGCTTGTAAGTAGCTTAAGGCACTTTCAAAGGAAAGTGATTTTCTCTGAAAGGACAGCATTTAGAAAGTGAAGCAGCACTCCATTCACTTCGCACTATGAATTGAAGTGGTGGAACAGACTGCTTCTCTTTCAGTGAAATGCATGTGAATTTCTGTTGAATGCTTGTAAGTAGCTTACGGCACTTTCAAAGGAAAGTGATTTTCTCTGAAAGGACAGTATTTAGAAAGTGAAACAACACT